>NW_023459774.1:0-49421 GCF_013731165.1 Rhagoletis pomonella | reverse complement strand
TTGCATTGCACTGAATTAAGTTTTTGTATATATTTTGATGCACAGTGACCATCCGCGACCAAGGAATTATAAGTTCGAAAAATATGGGTTTGCAAATTAAAATTAGCTCATTTTACGGGGACAGTTATTATACATTTCGAAAAGTTATTAATTAGCTTACAATAGCCATTGAAACTTGGTTTAATTTGTACAAGACAATTAACTAATTTTCCATTTAGTAGCCGGTCACTTCACATAATGCAATTTTGTGAAGTAAAATTTCTCGAATTTAGCAGCTAATTCGGTCTGTCTTCCTACTGTTTGCTGTTTGCTTTTTTTCACTGCACACCTGTGGACTCGTTCGCACTAAGGCGGTTCGCTGTATAAGCAATTGCCCAGGCCGAAGAGCCGCACTAGCGTAGTATTTACATTTGTGGCAATCATTGCAGTTTGGTTTGTTGTTGCCCACAGGGTGCCAATTTCAAAATATCTTTGATAAACGAGTAAAATCGGCTGTTTCTATCTCGTCTTCTCGTTGTATAGCTGCACTGCGGCTGGTTGGCCGTCGACGAGACGGTTTTTTCTTGGTGTTTTGTGGCATAAAATTATCAAATAAATACTATTTAAAACAAGTAGTTTTAATTAAATACTACTTTACTACTACGGTCAGCTTCGTGCAAGTGAGTGAGAAATTATCATTCAAAAAAGATTGTCTGATTTGGTGATTTTTCCTGCTTCTAGACGAGTAATATACATACATATGCCTAGTGACCTCAAAGTGTAAAGATGTGAGATTTTCCATGACTAAAATGGTTTAAAATATATCTTTAGCATATTTACTAATGTTAAATAACCTGCACCACTTCCGATAGGGTGGAATCATATTTTGCCCAATGTAATAGAAAATTTATATATTTACTTGTGATGCAATGATGTGTAGCAGTTCATGCACGTATGTATGTATATATGTATGTGCAAAAGTTATGAGAACGACAAAAAGCTGTGCTGATTTGAACTGAAAAGAGCACCCTGTCGTTTACGTTGTCGTAGTAACTTCTTGTATCTTGGCCATCGCATTTTCACTTTATGCAATTTAAAATTGTGTTTACAATAACTATGAACCCCATTTTTTGCATATCTACTTGTATTTTCGTACGTAATTGTTTTCTGCGTCGGGAAGTGGCGGCACCAATTTGCCACTGCAACAAAAGTGTGAAAATCAATGGGAAATGAAATGCAACGCATCACAAAATCCTTCTGTCTATCTCATTCACGTTGTATACTGCTGATATGGTTTTCGGCAAATAAAAAATATTCCAGTGTTTTAGTGCATGGTTAAAGATTTGGTAACGTTTGACAATATAAACGAAATGTAATTAAGCTCAACATGTTTATAATACACTTTGATTAAGCTTGAGATAATAGACAGTTTTTTTTTTTGATATTTGTTTAATTTTCCCCATAACAAGGGGAGTAATACATATGTATGTACATTTACAAGTGTTTTAAGTATTTTCTAAAAACAAAATGTAATGTTTTTCTTTTGTGGTAAGTGTATCATTCTGTAAATACCAGGACAAGACTTACATCGGTTTACTTTAGCGTACATCGGCAAGGGTGTGTTTTAGCAAAACTATTGCGAATTTTCTCATGAAGTATGCAAAATCGGGTATTTTTTGCAAAATGTGCAAAATCAGGCATTTACTGCAAATTATGCACTAACGATTGAATGCAATTTTAAACAAAAATTTCATGATCCCTAGTAATAACTAATAAAAAATTCAAAATTCAATTTTTGTTTTACATGATCAAATTACAACTCCCACATAATAGTTGTGTTTTCGTATTCTCCAGCAAAAACTATTCAGTAAGTTGCCAGTAACCAAATTTCGGTGAGTAAAAGCATAAACAGACGGCAGCGTTGATCCGGATCAGCTCGGGAATTAACTGCTGTTGATCCGGATTAAGACCGAGTTAATCGGGATCAGCGCTGCCGTCTGTTTAAGCTTTAAGCCAATATTTACTCCCAATGAGTGAAATATGTAAGAAAGTACGAAAACGTAAAACCAGCAAGAAGTTGCTAAGTAGTTTTATGAACAGCTGATTAATTTGTTATTTTCCGATGCAATTTTCTTAGAAAACTAGTATTTTCCATCTTATTATATGTTGCGATCCCGTACGAGTCCAGACCAGTCAGAATCAGACAGATTTTACTGGAAATCGATCCCGTACTCGGTTCTCTGACTATTGAGAGGACAAAAAAGAGAGTAAATACGGTTCTCTCTCTGCCAGAAGTTACCAGTTTTAGTCCGAGAATTTTTTGCTGGTAAATTCTGGTAAATGTGTCAAACGATCTGCTGTAGTGTGTTTGGCAACCAAATTATAAACAAAAGAAAAGTGCACTCTGGTTTTAAAGTATTTTTGGTTATTTACATATGTGAACTGAGTGTGTTTACATACATAATAAGCAAAAATTTACAACCATTTTGGAGGTTATGTTGAAGTTGACAGAAGTTACCATTTTTTACTAGAAAGCGATCCCGTACTTTTCAATGTTACTCTCTCGCTCTGAGCGAATGTTTACTAGTTTTAGTCCGAGGAATACGGGATTGCACCTATGTATTTAAATAGGTTTATTTTGTCAATTGCAACTCTGTGAATTACATTAAGCATCATGCCATCTGCTGTTTTTCTTACTAGCAAATAGTTGCTAGTAAAAATCCGGTAAAACTTGCAAGTTCAGCTGTAATTTTTGCTCTCTCAATTTCCCCCCTTTTGCTAGTTTCTTGCAAGTTTTTGCGCACGAAAATGACATCCAGAAAAGACTAGTAAAATTAGTACTGGATTTACTGGATAGTGCGTACGCGAACAGGGCTAATTTTATGAAAAAATAAATAAAAATATTAGTCACGACTTTTTCAATTTCAGTTGCAATGTTGTTACGGTTTTTCCATTTCAGGTGACGATATGTACTTCATATGTATATTATTAAATTGTTTTTTGAATTTTTTCAGTAATCCATCGTTTCGGGTTTGGCAGGGTCTATTCACACGCGCCACGGTAGCTTTAATGTTAATCCACGGCAATTTTACCGTATGTATGTCAACGGTAAAAAATTGCCGTACCGTATATATCGTGAATTTCTTTAACAATGGGTCTACAGAAAAAACTACCGAGGATCTGAGGGTATCTATATTTTTGAGCAAACGTGCAGCAGCATACCATCAAGTCCAGAGAAGGCTAGAAAAGTAATTCCTCAGTTTTACTAGTTTGGCGATTTTAAACGCTTTTTCATTTTAGTTGATCCTTGACCTTTAAGAAAATTAAAATTGGTTTAAAAGCAAACATTTCTACCTTCAAAAGCCTTTCGGGGGTTTCCGAGGACGAAGAATTTGAATCTGAAGCTGCATTTTGTCTTTAGCAAAAAAAGCCAATGGTTGAAAAACATAAAAAGCGTGTACCGTTTTAAATAAATTCGGTGGGCGCGGGGTATTGGAACTCGTACTACGAAAGTAAGGGTTATAATCTCTAAGCGTGGCCGAAGGAAGAAGTTCCGCCCCTCTTCTCCGGCAACATAGAAAGGAGAATTCTATATACCCATGTCTAAGTCTATGTTTGTTGATTTGTGTAATATAATATATACATACATATATAGTGTTGTTTACTAAGCAAATGAAAAAACTTGAATACTAAATATCTTAAAAACTGGAAGGTTCCCGCACCTAGAAGTGGGTACTTTTGAAAAGGGGATCTCTAGCTTTCCAACGGTACCAATTTTACCACCAAAATCGATAGTATTAAATTAAACGTCCATCGTTTATGAGATTTGAAGCAGGATCAATGAGTTGCAATAATATAGAATATTTTCTTGAAATTTTGTGGAAATTAGGTTTGTATTTTAGGCCAATATTATTGGTTTATTTTAGTTATACATTTTACCTTATAAAGCTGTAAACCCTAAATGCACTATTTTCTTTTTCATTAAAGTGGGAAATTAGACTAAATGTAGTAAAACAGAAATTTCTGTACCGGAAATTGCTATGTGTAACCGTTATAAAGTTTATGATATGTACCTTGTTAATATTCTACCTGATTTAAGCCTCCTCATATGAACATTGTAATAATTTTATGTATATGTATTGCTTTTTTTTTTACAGATCAAAAACAACATAGTCAGCAAAAACCCACACCAAGTCGTTAAACAATATGCTTAAGCATTTGTTTTCTCATAAATTGCAAGAATTAGTTAAATAAACTGAGATGTCTACAAAAAGAGGAATATAAAAATATTCAATAATTAAAACAAGCTAAAAGCTACCCGACGTAGTAGTTCCGAAATTACATACAATTAAGCGAAATCTTTAAATCGACATTAGTGTGAGATGCAATTTTAGGGAGCAATTGCTAATCAATGCCTGCGACTGCAGGGGTCGTTTATGCGTCTGTGCGTATGAAACGTTATTAAAAAAAGCAAAATAGAAATTTTGTTTCGCTAAAAAATTTTCGACTAAGTTGAAACACAACCTAACCAAATAAAACACATGTATATACGTATGTACATATGCAACTGGAATTAAATAGTAACGATATAACAATAAAACAAAACAGAGAGGTGGGTGTTCGCGTTGGTGCGCTTTCGAGACGGTTGGTTCCCGATTTGTGTGCTTCATAAAAAATATAAAAATACCCAACAATAGAAGGTTGACATAGTGCACGTTTGGCTGTTAACTGCATTTTCAGATATTTTAATTAAATTACATTTAATTTCACGAGCAATAAGCCTTTCCGAAACAACCGTTCAATAGACCTAATTCGATTGCTGTGTTGTTTGTTTTTTTTGTTGTGAAAAAAATCAAATTACTATTTTCTTGCACAAAACAAGAAGATATGGAATTTGGAAAATTTGGTGTATTTCAATATCTACATAATTAAAACTGGTGTTCATTAAACAACTATTGTAAAATCTGCTTGCTGACAATAAATGCAAACGATTCACAGCAGACCAGCGTCACAAATCTGTCAAACTGAAATTGCTCAACAATATTTTTTTTTGGCATACACGATTTTTTTATATTTGTGTGAAGTTTTCATTTCGTAAATATTAAGAAATATGCGGTTAAAAATAATCAGATAATTAATTGGCCGCCACAGTAATAGCAAATCAGTGTAAGCGGCAGCAATTTCACTTGATCCGAGGAAGAGGAAAATCAAAAAAAAAAACAACAAACATCTCCGTATATAGCCACAGCTAAATAACGCTTTGATATTCTGCTTAAACCGCACACCATCCACGTAGAGCTATAAGGACAGCGCACGGGTGCACCGCATTTTCTTAAAGAGAGGAACGGCAGCAGATCATAACTACACCAGGCAGTGACAGCCTCGTTAGGTTGGAACCCACCGAAGCGACTTACAAACAACAACAACAACAGCAAACTTTATAAATAAATTCAAAGCGTTAACGGACGAAAACAATATCCTTTGTCTTAAAACTTTGTGGTAAAATCGGAGCTTTTCTGTTCTAAATATAAAATCGAACTCAACGCATGCTACTAACAAGCAACACGCGCCCGCCCTAAGCAATTGACTTCATGCAAACCTGTGAATGTAATCGACAGCCGTTAAACGAAAATAACGCATAAAAAAACAAACGCAAAAAAAATATATGTATATCTGTGAGTTTACAACATTGCGTAAGGATTCGTGTGGCCTGGAATATGAGTAAATGAGTGCGTGTGCGTGCGTGGGCCTACAAACATTGTAATTCATAAATGTTATTCTAGTTCGATACCAATCCAAACTCTGCAGTGGTTGTAATTTACATTTCACGTGTTTACGTTAATAGAGAACAATAGAATTTGTTTTTTGTTGGAATCTATAAACAAGCACTTTTTCTCACACTAACCAATTGTTTGGTTCGGTGGCTATTTTGCATACATACATATTTGCAACTATTGAATTTTTTCAACGACAACTCAAAATCTACTCTTTTGCTGGCGGCTAAGGCGAAAAGAAACGCACAATTGCGACCACCGCAATAGAAATGCAACGACGGGAAGCTCGTGAAAGGCAGAGCTCGTAAGTACTCACATAATTTTATACGCATTCATTCAAGAATTTTCAATAAGATAATAGTTATGTACATATGCACATATACAAAAGTTTATATTTTATATTTAAATTAAATTAAGTAGAAATAAAACTATTTCGGTCTATTGCCCTTAGCTGTAATGAAATTAGTGTTATTATTCACAACATAGCTCAAAGTAATAAATAAAAAAAATAAAAAAAATCAATTCAAATTTTTGGAACAGCCACGCAGCCAATTCCCGTGGACTTGTTAGTTAATTCTATTGCCTTTTGGCAGCTCTTCATCAAAATACACTGCTGTTTTTGTTCTCGCCACAGCAAACTATCTATGAAAATCTTTATTTTCTGACAATATATAATAATAAATATTGATTTAAAAACACGTCATTTGCTACTAAAAATATTTATATTTTTTTGTCAATTTCCTTCATATTGCTTTATAAATGCAGCTTAATCTATGGACATGCAATCTGCTGTAAGCGCCTCTATGTATTATTTAACTTGTGTTTGGAGTGTTTATCCACAGTTATTGTAAAAATTTAAAAAAGTGATAACGATTCTCTGTTGGATTTCCCGAGTTCTTTTCCGGTAAGAAAAAAAAGTTTAATTTTTTTTTGTAGGTTTGAGAACTTGATAGTGCAGAATGACAAGGAGAATTCAATTATCCTTAAAACACCGAGTTCAGCATAAACAGAAATCGAAGAAAATCCACAGAAAAAAAAATAAAATAAAAAAATAATAATAACAATAACAATAAAACTTATATATCAACTAAAATAACATTTTCAATAAAATAAAACAATACATTTGAATAAAGAAAACGGCTGAACAATTTATATAAGAACAGTAACAATGTTAATTTAAATTTTAATTCTTTCAAAAAAAACGAATACTTTTTAATTTATTTTTATATCAACAAAATATAAAATACATACATATGTACATATTATGTTTTTTACTCGTTTAATTTTAATTAATTCATTTATTTTTAATTAATTTTTTTTTTTTCAAAATAAAATTACCCTTTCGCGACTATCTTGGTATTGACAGGTTTTTGAAGTCGCACGAAAATTTATCCATCAATGTCGGGTCAGGTCAAAATCAATTTCATACTATAAAATTTAGCTTTAGATGATATTTTATTTTGCAGGCATACTAGCGAAGGAGTTTCCCTGATCTCGTACGCTGATGATTGTTCGATTTTGGCGTCTGGGAATGGAATTGATGACCTCTGCTCAAAAGTAAACGGCTATCTCTCCAGCCCTTCTCGCTTCTTCACTGCAAGGAGCCTGACCCTCTCCCCAACGAAATCAACGGCGACCCTCTTCACCACCTGGACGAAGGAGGTCAGGCTAGAATTAGGCATTCACGTCGACGGCACACCTATACCGACGGTGAACAACCCGACAATTTTAGGGGTTACCTTTGATAGCCTGCTTTCTTTCTCCGCGCACACAACCGCAGTTGTCAACAAAGTACAGAGCCGCAACAAGGTCCTCAAGTCGCTCGCCGGCAGCACTTGGGGCAAAGACAAAGAAACGTTGCTGGCAACATACAAGGCAATTGGCCGGCCGGTTCTAAATTATGCTGCGCCAGTTTGGTCACCGGGGACTAGTTGGACGCAGTGGGCGAAGCTACAGACTTGTCAGAACGCCGCACTCCGGACAGCGACTGGGTGCCTTCTGATGACGCCTGAGCACCATCTACACAGCGAGGCCCAAGTGCTCCCCGTAAGGGAACACAACAAGATGCTCTGTAAGCAGTTTCTTGTGGGGTGTCACAGAAGTGAACACCCCAACAGACCACTGCTGGAGGAAAGGCCCCCGCCCAGGCACGTCAGGGGGCACCTATTCGTGTACAAGGACGCAGTCCAGACCCACACAGACCAACCACTGGACCCAATGACGTACAGACGAGAGATTAACGACATTCATAGGGAGTCTGTCTTCACCTACCTCGACTCCCGGCCTAGGAATGTCGGAGCCCAATCACCACCTGTCGAAGAGACGGAGCTTCAACTACCTAGAGAGACCCGCGTTACCCTGGCTCAGTTACGGTCTGGATATTGTAGCCGCCTAAACAGCTACCTGTCCAGACTTGACCCAAACATCCCAAATGAGTGCCCGGCATGTGGAGACTCCCCCCACGACACCAACCACCTCTTCACATGCCAGCTCAATCCGACTCAACTAACACCCCTCTCCCTTTGGTCCGACCCCATCGAAACAGCTCGTTTCCTGGGCCTACCGTTAGTTGAGCTTGACGATAATGATGAAAGTTGATCCGAAACAGGCGGGGCTTAGTAGTGCCGCTACAACAACAACAAGAGTAGTGGTGTATGTAGTGATGAATCTTGTCACAACTTTATCATTTCAGCACCACCTCCAAATATAAAACGGTTTAAGGACAACATGCTACAACACCAATGCTCTCTTTAACACTCTTTAAATATGTAATAGAAAGTCGTAGAAAAATAGAATGCACATGGTAGAGGGCGCTTATGACCTCAAACTAAATCGCGTTAGTTTGGATAGCATTGGTATTCCTTACTCCTCTACTTAACTATGCAAAGCTGCGAAGAATTTTGCACTTTGTGTGCGCAAAATACCTAATCCGGCAGGCAACCTGTGTTATGCGTATGTATGCATGTATGTATGTATGTTAGCATTCTACTGGTACTGTGGTATTCGTTGTTTTTTGGGGTGCAAACTGCCTGCTATGCTCAAATTTTTTCTGTGTCATGCGCTATCATAGGAATTTACGTGTAAGAGTTGTAAAATGCTTTGATAACTTGCGTGCGAGTACCTTGTACGACTTCTTCTGGTAGTTGTCAATGCCATGTCCCTCCCTGGCCGGACTGAACCATCTAAAGAAAAACAAATGTGTGAATGCAAGTACTTACAAAGCGTTTCGCGGTATGTATGTATGAACATGCGTTTTGTGGGCAAGGCTTTAAATTTTTTAAGATGCAAGTGCACTGGCAATCTGGTATTTATTTGGATGACATGTGGATACTACGTACATACATATGTACACACATTCTTATTTACTATGCATGCATGTGCAAGTAGTGCGCTAATCACGAACACAGTTTGCTTTTATAAACCATTTACCTATTTTTGCATGCACAAAATGCTTACCTCCGAGCAATTCGCTTGTTGCTCTGCCCTTAATATCTGATTTTGTTTGTCTCGCCTTGTTTTGGTACTTATTTCACGTGTTGCGCGCGCTGTTATTTACGCCAATCGAATGATAATGAAATGAAAGATCAACAAAACGAAAATTTAATAAAAATAAATAAAAGTTGCTCTGCTAACACCTGATGTAGCAACAACATTGGTACATAGGTGTCTACTTAAGGGGCAATGTCATAAGTCTCGTCATTAATGAGGAGTAAAATAGAGGTTGGACGAAAATCCATTTTTTTATAACGTAGGGATGGGAAAGCTATTCGTGCTGCAATCCTTTTAGTTTCAAAGAGCCCCTGCCCAAAGCAGTCACCTCAACCTTAATCGTGCATCGATCTTGTAGATAGCTTCTACCAAATATTTGATAAAAAAGTAATTTCTTGGTTTTCCTAGTTTGTCGATTTTAAGAAGTTTTTCAATTGAAATTGGTGGTCGCAGAGTAGCTTTCAGAAATAACTATTCCTAATTTTTATTCCCGTTAGAGAACGCTATTTAAAAACACACAGAAGTGACCTTCTTTATGAACTATGTACATACATTATTTTTCTGAATTTTATTTTTTAGTTTTAATTTAGCACTCTTTATTGATATGAGTTTTTTTTTTTAATTATCTTTATTATTATTTTTAGTATCTTATATTTATTTAACATACCTTCTCAAGACAATCCACTAAAAAGTGCTAAATTGTCTAACCACATTAAAAAAGCGAAATAAAAAAATACAATTCAAACATGAATGATAAAACGTGCGAAACGAGTCCGCACCAAAAACTTTTCTCATATTATTTTTTTTACTTTTATTTTTCGGAAATCAACACAAAAATCTATTTCTGTGCAATTCACTCAATTCAAAGTTGCACCCACTTTTAAAAATTAGACAGATGAATTTGTTATTTTAGTACTTTCGAGTTGCGCGTCGTTTTGGCAACATTTTTTATTTCTATTTAAACTCGCAATAAAGTGGCTACATTTATTTTTATTTTTTATTTGCTATTTTTTCTCATATGTTGAGGAAGCAAAATGGCTAATGCATACGGAAAGTTTGTTAGTTTTTTTCATTTCCCTGTGTTTTCGATTTTTATTTATTTTTGCGCAAGTCAGCACCTTGATGGTTGAATGTTTTTTTTTTTGTACTTTTTTTAAGTTCTATGGCAACAGTATTTCGCTGAAAATTTCTATTTTTTTCACTGCTTAAAAAAGGTGGCGAATGCGCACGTTAGAAGCAGTACTTAATGATTAAAGGATAATTATTTATTTATTGCTATTTTCTGGGACTAGAGTATAACAACGTATACCGTCAGTAAAAAAAATAAATTAAATGCTTGGCAGCCTTCTCTATAACCGCTTGGAGTGTGGGATACAGAAAAAATTACCTTCGTCCAAAGAAGATTCTACCTCTTTATCGAATAATGCCCTTAAAGAAAGTCTCTTAACCAACGAAGATAAAGGCAAAAGTGAATTACTAGAAAATCACGTATACACATGTGTGGACTTAGAGAAATTTAGGTGTAAAATAACTATTTTGCAATGATCCACAACTTAAGATCTTGCCAACAAATATTTTGATACTCGAATCAAAATAACGTTTACCGTTGTCGTAATGTTTTTTGATGTCGATATACTAAATATATTGTTATTTATATTTTTATCGATATTGCCACCGATATTTGTGTTATGGATAATGTACTTAATCGATATTTTACCGAATAAGCACTTCAAAATTCTTGTAAACATTGTTATCGCCATTAATATCGTTAGTATTATCCGTAATATATATATATATAATATATATAATATGCCACAAAATTATCAAAGTAGTTATCGAAAATGTTATCAATACTTTAAGCGAGAGTGTTATCAATATTTTCATCGCTGTGTATATTATTCTTAGTTTTAATGATAACAGTAATGACAGTATCAATAAGACTGTCATCACTATTAAGTTCGCTCGCATTTTTCGATAGATAAATCAAGGTCAATATTTACATATTTTTTGGCATAAATCGCCTTTTAGATGCATTCAACTTTAAAAGCGCAAAATGTTATTTAACGCTCTTTTAAAAAATTGGTACACAGTTTTCGTGCTGAGCTAAAGTTAAATTTGTTGAAATAAGAAAACTGTAACAGAGTAACCAGCGACCAACAGTCAACAGTAGGCAGTCGAAAAACGAAAAATAGCCCACAGAAATCGCTGCAAATCCTTTTGAGGTTTTCACTGCGGTCGCAATTTTCGCTATGCAAACAAATTCCACTTCGGGCATTGTAAACCGATTGAATTGCTGTTGTATGTTTTTAAGTTTACTGGCTTTTAATTAATTTTTTTTGTATTGCATTTTATTTTATTTAGTTTTAGTTTTTAAATTTTGTTTTATGTATGTAGTTGCATTCTACTTGGTCTTAATTTATTCATTTTGCCTTCTTTAAATTTCTCTATTCTCTATACATACTTATATATGTTTGTTTGTTCTTGCGCAAATCTCATTAAAGTGAAATGGACACAGTATGAAACAACAACAACAATAAATGAAGCAGCAGTAATAAAAGCGCTCAGCATACATTTGCAAAAGCAACAAATTTAGTACGCATACATATATGTACTTACGAACAAATTTATTTTGCCAGCATATTTTTAGTTTGAGCTCTTGCGAATCGCGCCACTGCTGCATAAAATGGCCCTTCATGCACCCAATCCCTTGTCCAGCATCGCTTCGTTCGGCCAGTTAGTTGGTCAATCAACGCTACACCTAAATATTTCGCCTGCATCAGTTGCACTTTACTAGCTGACACTACCAGTGCCGCGCAACAGTTTTAAATTTTTAATGAAATGTGTTAACCAAAAAGGTCATTGCCACTCGCATTCGCCTAGCACTCGTTTCGTTTTCACACACACAAACATAAATACTTGCATACATTTGTACACACACGGCTCAGCTTACCAACTCGTTGCTGTTACATTAGCTCCGGCTCGTTGCGACTGTGCCGCCGCGGTAAATGACTGGCCTGTGATGGTCTGCCCGCTGCTTGCTGGTTGGTTGGTGTTGACTTAACGTGGCTGGGTGCACTGCTCAACAACTGCTGTTGCCTATGCCTCTGCTACTGGCATCGCTCAATTGTTGCTATTGCTGTTGTGCTTTTGTCCGCATTGAATGGCAAAACTTTCCTCGGTGGCAACAAAAACTAACCCGACGCGGGATTGTCATTGGCACTTAGCAATGTTCCAACGAAATGGTGATGATTGAAATTGAAGTTGCAGTTGGAGTTGGAGTTGGGAGTTTTTTTTTGTTGTTCTACTGTTTTGTTTTTATTTCCTACCTTTAAATATTTAAAGGTTGGACATGAATGGTGCATATTTTATTTTATTGACGGGCGCAAAGCTTTTTCATTTATAAAATTGATTTTATGCAATATTAAAAATGTATCGCATTCGTTGAAAATAGCTACTCTATTTGTAGCTTGATAATAATGTAGTTGTTTCCCCTTTCTGGTTAGAAATAGTTCATGAGGGCATTCACGAAACCTTGCATTAAGTGGATATTTTGCAAATTTATTTAAATTCTTATTTGCCATAAAATCGATTCTTCATAGAATTAATTAGATTCAAGTGTCACCTATTTTTTATTTTATTTTATTTCAGTTACAAATAATATTCGAGTTCTTAAATTCCAATAATAACGCTTTTCCAGCCACAAGTCTTGCAAAAACCAGATTTTCTAAATAAGTTGTTTAAATTTTAACAAAATAATATTTAACGTTTTTTTGTCGGCTGATAGTCGAATAGCACTAACTTCGACTAACCGGAATTATTCAAATAGTTGTTTACAATAAAAGAATCACTTTTAGCGGTTTAGTCAATAAGCATAACTACTAAAAAAAAAATGTAAAAATAAACAATGTTTATTAAAAGAAAACAGCTAGTGGAAGAGTCGAACATTAACGGTTAGTCGACTAGTTGCTTGTGAGCTGTTAGTTGCAATAGTCGACATGATACGTTTAGTCGATTGAAGTGAAGTTGACAATTCTATCACGTTTTTTTTTTAAACAAATTTTGTTAATTGATTAACCGATCAGTCGACTAGTGGATTATGAAGAGCTCTAATCTAACGTTTTTCCTTAGCAACATTTTTTCTAACCAAAATTAGTTTATCTGCGAAAAAATAAAATGTTTTGTACACATTTTGTTACACTTTGCTTTGCTCAACTTGCTTTGTTAAGTGTCTATGTATGTATGTACATAAGTGGCAGAACATTAAAAAATTTCCTTAATTCCGCATATGTTGTCCGTCGCCGCTTTGCCCATTTTCAGTACATACTCTGTACTTGTTTTCCTCTTCCGCGTCTCCGTGGTCGCATTAACACCAGTCTCATTTTCAAGTTCAAATGCTCATAAAGAGTTGATCAAATAAAATGTTCAGTAAGTCGGCTGTCATATCGACATTTACGGCACATACAGCAGTGTTCACGAAAATAGCAGTGCGACATTTTGATAAGTTTTGATAAAATTAATATTCTTTTGTTTAATTTTAACAATATTTTTTTTATAAAAACAAACATAATTTTAAAACCAAAACCCTACAGATCAAAGTTTCAAACTTTCTACAAAAAACGATAAAAATTTAACAAATTTTCAGCAAAACGTCAAGCTTTTTATGCAGAATTCTTAGTAAAATAATACAATAAATGGCAAGTTTGAAGTGCCTAAAAATTCACGCTCATTTTAAATATTTGCTTTATTGGAAGAAAAAGCGCGACACCTTCAACGAAAAAATTTCTCGAAAATCAAGATTTTTGAGCAACCTTAAGTACTATATTATACTAAAACTGCGTACCCGAAAGTTTTCTAAAAATTTGGATAAAATATATATTTATTTTAATTTATTTTATTTTTTTAATTTGTTGAGTTTTTATTCCTTTGCTTTGTATGAGTTCGGATGTAACTATATTTTTATAAAGAAGAATTAAAATAAAAACAAGGAACTACTATTTTCGTGAACACTGCTGTATATACATACATATTTGTACAATGTGCATATGCATGTATGTATAAGAATCTGTTCGTGCATTTATCAGTTAAAAATCATTTGACGAATATTCACTTAATTGAAGTACCATACGCAAAGCCATTGAATATATGTATTTGATATATTTCATACTTACCTTTGTATGTACATATGTATGTACATATGTTTCATGTATATTTCACATCAATGCGGTTTGTTACTTTGCCGCCGTTGTCGTTCAATGATCGCTTTCTGTCTCTGTTAAGGCCCCCTTTTGACGCTTCATTTGTGTTCTCCAAAACATAGTTCAATTGCCTCTCCTGCCGCAGGTTGTTGTGCGTGTAATTGTTCGTGTTCTTAAACGTTTTGCTTTAACAAAAAAAAAGAATTTAATGCTTTTTTTTTTGCTCTTTTGTTTTTGTATCAAATGCTGTGCTCGTTGGCGATTACTGGGTACTTAGTACGATACATATCTGTTGTTAAGAACAGGTTTTTAATGCTTTGTTTGACGAGGTGGTGGTGATAATTGTTGCTCATATGTGTAAATTTTTCGCACATTTATTTCCGTTTTTTATTGCTTTTTTATATGTGATACATTGTTGCACTACAGAATTTAAACCCCTTACTTTTCCTCCGTATTCAGCTGTGGGCTTTAATCCTTGCTTTATGTTTTGTTTCTTGCTTTATTAAACAATTTAAAAATAAAACTAGCTAGTCAAAAAAACCTAAAAACCTAAAAGTATACGCTCCACAATTATTTCGCTCTTAAAATTATTTTGTCGATAATTTAATAGCAGTTTTTGCCATTTTTTGCAAATTATGAAAGCTCGTATTTATTAAATTACGTTGTGGTTGTGAATCTGGTTTTTATGGTGGATTTGCCGTTATCGTGAACTTTGCGTTCCGCTTAAAAGTGCAATGACCCATCTAGGTTTTTTTTTTAATTTTTTGTAACCAATAGCTAAGCGAGTTTTTATTGTTTTTGATACTTTTAGTAGGTTTATAATTTTTGTGCAATTTTCGATGCAGATAGATAACAATGGGGGAAAAATAAGTATAATAAAAATATTTTAACAAATTTTGCATATTGAGTATGCAGTTTTATAGCCCATTAAATTCTAGACATCTATTAAAGTTGGCAATGGCTAGATTATCAGCATATGCATATAGTGGGGGTCTACACCTCTCATCTTATGTACGATGTGGTTGATCAGAAGCGCTAAAATAAACGAAGATCTCCTTGTTTGCCATATTTGACATCAGCGATGAACTCAAAAGATCCAGTGATATATGCCAGAATTAACTGACTTGGTTCGCTTACTTACTGGAGCGGGACTTTGGGAAAAACTTCGTCGTAACTTTGCGATCACCACAAATCTTATAACAAATAAAAGGTGTGACCTAAAATATGCAGCGTGTTCAAAGGAACATCACCTGCCCCGTCTACAATCGATGCAGGCTTTTGTGTTGCATATTTTCAGGCAAACCTGTCATTCATTTAGAGGTTTTTAGCCATTTAATAAGTTTAGCATGGGGATTTCTAGAAAAGTTCGCAACCAAATTGCTAATTTCAGACAGAAAGAAAAGGTGCTTCAGAATTTGATCTTTTACCAATTCAAGCTTTGCAAGATGGGTTTGAATAGATAGATTGACGGTATTATTTTTATAAGAGGCCTCGCCCCGAGAACGATCTTCCTGTAAATTTTTATTTTTTTTTTGGTAAAACATTTCTAAGATGCCTTTGTCACTACGCGGTTGGCTCGGGAGTAACTCCTTTCCCTTTTTATTTCCCACATTCGCGACCATGAGAAAAGTTTACAGAGACGAGACTCAAATAAGCGTTCCTTTGTTGTTGATTTTTATTTTTTTTTTAATTATCAATTTTTGTATGTTTTTTTTTATTACAATTGTTTTATGCTTTAATCAAAACTAAGTAAATCGAATTTTTTTAATTAATTAAAATTAATTTAAAATTTAGAAAAATTCAAAAAATGTTCATCAAAATCTGAATCCTTAAAAATATGCGATTTTATAACCTACAAGATTTTAGTTTAAATAAAGTGCTAGTTTCCTGCGTCGAAAAGATCGCATTAATTTTTAATAAGTTATTTTTGCTATTTGTTGAGTTTTTCTAAATTTTGTATAAGGCTTGAAATTTGGATTTACATGGTTTGGGTAAAGCATGATAATGTTTTTATAAAAACAACAAAAAAAATTAACAAAAATTTTTAACTTGCGAAACGTTGTGAATATTAAAAAAATCAACACGTGAACATTTATTTCAATCACTGTATGTAAGTTCTGAATTTTAAGCACTTACTGTATCGAGTGATATTTGACGATTTTTTGAAACCACCTAACAGTCGTTATTGTTTTTTGTTTGCATCGAAAAATTGGTTCCAAGGCTATGCACGCAATTATGAAACGACAAAGAAATTTTTGCTGGGAAACATAAAAATAAATAATCGGAAATGTAAGGCGACAACAGAAAATGAGTCTCATAAATTTTGCCACCCAATCAATCACACCACTCCAAGTAAGAGTAGTACACACCCGGCAATGTTTCATTATTACCCACACAGCTGTCAAGCATAGTCGCGACTAGACTAACAACTACTTATGGCCCCACAACATGGCAACATGGGATACAAAACACATACACATGCAAGTAAATATTGAATTTGTATCGAAAACCTAAGCTTTTGTTGTTGCAATTTAATTACCGAAACTAAAGAACAAAACTAATAAAAGACTCACTCACACACACACCCACACAAATGACAACAAAGTAAAATATTGATCCGTCTAATAGGCTGAACAAGAGAGATAGCAATCGTGTAGCTTTCAGCGTTCAATAATTTGTGTTTAGCGTCTTTTGTGGTTACTTGTATGGTGGCAATGGTGAGGGTCAAAGGAGGTGAGCGCTAAAAATCCGCCAACTTTTGCCACTGTTAGCGGCTTTAGGTTGTCGCCTAATTAAATTAGGCCGCCATGAGAGGTAGTAAATATGTAGTAGGGCAAACCCGGTTCGGTGCTTCCATTTGTGTGCCACCTTACATTGCCGTGTGCAGCAGCATTTATTGTGTTCAGCTGTGTTGTGCTGTGCTGTGCGCACGTTTTAGCAATGTCAGCGGCCTCCTTAACGACAATGGCTTATACGCCGCGCTCTAGTTTGCCACATAAACTACCTCCCAGTCAGCCACTCCTCTATCTACTGGCTTCCCAACTACTAGCTTCATTTACTGACCTCGATTTTGTGCTATTCCTTTGTGGTACGCGTCACCTACGCATTCCTTAGGAAATTTCTTCATTTCCCCGATATAAACCTTAGGCATTATTGGTCTTGGTCTTGCTGCCTATTTTTCCCTTATTTTTTGATGCTGCTGGCGGAAAACTAAAACTAATTTTTGCGTTGTTTTTACTTTGAAATTATAGACGAAAAGCATTTATGTTTGCGCTATAAATTATGTGTTTTTTTTTTTTCAACGGAGGGGGAATCTTCCAAAGATGTTATGCACGATTCGTCATCCTGTCCGCTAAGGGTGCACCTCATTCGGGACCACGCCCAGACTATATTATCACATAATTCAGGACTTGCGAGACAGCGCGCCTACGTACTAAACCCTTAACTCCGACGTCTGAAGCCTTGTGTTTCGCATACAGCATATCGACACCTGAGTGGAAGATCGCCCTACTTCAGAATTTACTAAAGAATTCGGTTCAAAAACGCCCCATCTCACTTGAAAATGTATTGAAACTGTGCTGAGATAGGCAGTTCTTCAATGAAATTCTGAGATAGGTCGTTTTTCAACTAAGTTCTGAAATAGGGCGTTCATGAAAAGTTTTCTGAGATAGGGCTCACTTAGGTACCACCTTTCAAGCAAAAAAAAAAAAAAAACCTTCGCCACACAGCCCTGAGTCTAAAGTATTTTTGGAACTCAATTTCAAAATATTCCGCTAATATCTTCGTTTTTTTTCATCTTCGACGACTATGTTCTTTAAATTTTTTGCTTTAACAGCAAAGAGTCGAGTCCAGATCTCGTTGGTTTTGTCCAGTTCTGGTGTAGCTATTGAGACTTCCTCCCCCGTTATTTGGTGCTTAGCGGCCAACGCCTTTTTATACGAGTCGATGACGAGCTCCAGAATTATTTACTTCGCTCATATAATGGCCTCCTGCACTTTTTATGAGGTCCTCCTAAACCTCGACGAGGTGACCAGATTTAGGCACAAGTCATCAAGCTGTTCCTGTGTCTGGTTGGTTGGTATGTAGAAGCGTCGCCTGAGTACATTCCTAGGACCCAATTAGCGCTGAAAGCACCATTTGGATACGCTTTCTCTGGGACCCTTGATTTTATCTGCTTTCATAATTCGTTGGGTTCGTCAAACCATTTGGATTTTCCGATTAATCAATTTAGGTTAGTAATGGTGAATTTGGAGATTTGAAGATTTGAAGATTTTGGATGGAAAAACTACCCAGTGTGCTCTGGCTTATTCGTGCCAATGCTGGGCACTCGCACTGTGTCTATCTGCAGCAATCTCAACATAAGCGGTTCGCTGGGAAAACTTGCTACTATTTATTAGAGTGCATAGGTCGCTCGGTGTTTCTTCTGCACATCTCCAGGTTGTGAAATGGCTTTCTCCGTCACAAGAGAACTCGGTGTTGTCGTAACTCAAGTTGAGACGGAGGTTGTTGCTTCTGTGGACCTTTTTCGAGAGAGAGGCAGAGATTTTTTGTAACCGAGCAAGGCTGTGTGCCTCCAGAGTTCAACCGCTATATGAGGAACTTGGTTTGCGACTGCGCTTACTGAAGACACTGAGGCTGGCTAACTCTAGTTACAGGTCTTATGCAATTTTTTACCGGCTCTGAAAGGAGAAAGAAAAGGGGTTTGGATAGGGACAATGAAAATATGAGAAATGGTACTCCAAAATGTACTACGTATCCGCATTCTTATGTATTTATGCATGCATCGCTTGGCAACCCTTTAATTTGGCAACCAGTAATTTCTTTCTGCATTTAATTTTCTTCCATGTATTTAATATTAAAAATATTTGCGGGTTAACAACACTCAAAACAAATCTGAAAGTGGACAAACGGACATGCTTCTCAGCGGTCATTCCGCCAATCGATTCACTGCGGCTACGCTACACAAAGTTAAGCTTTATGAGTGAGAGTGGTGCAGTGGCGTAATGCGTAAACGCCCACTAATACTACACAAATCTCATAGCGTACATTCGTCAATGTTTGCTACTCGGATGAGATTTGCGCGTTGCTTATGTAAAATAAATAAAAATATAATACTTAGCTGCAACAAATAGTGTGTATATTTGTCACACGTTCCGCGATACACGTTGGCGTTGACGGCGTTGACGGCGTTGACATCCCAGCCGATTGCCCGCTGAAAAAGCACACGTTCTCGGACAATGTTTTCATGTCGTCATCATAAACGAAACGACATTCGTATCGAATCTCTGCTATGATTGACGACATCTTCTAACGCTCTTACGTACGTACCTATATGCCGCGATTCGTTTTATGGCTTCTGCTGCTCAACCGCCACGCAATTTTCCCTGACTTTGGAATTTATTTTTAAAGGCAAATGGCACGCAAGGAATTGTATTTTATTGTTGCTGAGTGAAGCGTTTTCCTTCGCATTTTCACTTACTTACGCATGCTGATTATTTGTTTTGGCATTACTGTAATAAATGCGCACGAGTTTCGGTTATAAAAAATATATAGTTGCGACTGATGGGTTGGAAAAATGCCTCTGCAAATAACTCTACACAAAGTTTGTTACGCTAAGACTTCAGAGAAAAACATGAATATATCTATAGTTTGTTACTAAATGTAGCTGCCGCGGTGCTCACTTTTTTCTTTCCGCATCGTTTGTTGACTGCCAACTTTGCTGAATTATAGAAAACTCTGCTTGTTCATACAAATTCACACAGTTTTCCTTGTGCTCTTGGTTTTGCTTTTGCTTGCATTATATTTATTCATTTTTGCTGCTTTCTTGTTTTTTTTTATTGCAAATTTCTTTGCTTCAAGGAAAAGTCCCCAACTTCTGCTAAGAACGAAAACTTTGCGCCATCAAAAGAATGGCAAGAATTGTTTTTCATTGTACTGAATTCGCGTGGAAAATTATGAAAACAATATGTTTTTCTCAGAAAATTTAATTTGCGCAATTTCTTACGCATTGAATGCTATGTGGGCTCCCAACTTTCGTAAAATTTACAAAAAAGTATGCTGGCAACATCAATTAGGGAGCCCTTTTCCTTTATGACTTTTTTAAAAATGATATTACAAATATTTTTTAGGTATATATTGTAGGTGTATTTTAAAGGCAATTTAATTGCAACAACAACAACGACAAGTGACCTTAACCGTAACTGTCCTTTGAGTGAAACTTTCCAACACAGTTCGTCACTCCATGCTGCTAAAAGATGCTGAGTTCTTCTCTCTCTCACCGCCGTTCACCAACTCTCGCCCCATGAATGCCATCATTCAGCCACCACCCCTTGCAGTAGAAGAGTTACAGCTGTTTCGACAGACCCATCTAAGGCTACGGTTGCTATGGATTCGAGTTCTGGCGGATTCATCAGAATATCATCTCGTCAGAAATCTTCATGAGAACAATGTGCAATGTTCCTTTGCCACCACCAGTGGGTTTCGAGTTGAATACTTTCAGAGCTGGAGCAGCCGGTGTCCATTCGAAAGACATAAGCTAAAAAGTTATAACAACGTTTTATTCACACATTCTCTTGCCAGTAAACTATTTATCGTACTGCAGTCTTCCTGGGCAACGCCAATACGAATCTCTTATGCTTCGCCAAGCTAAGCGGATTTTGACTTTGTATGACCTTTCCTTTTAATTCTGTAGCGTTTCTTATCCCCTATATGTAGCGTCTCTTATCCCCTATTTCGTTTCCTTCAATGCCCTGAAGCGCAAAAGATATGCTTCCTTGCAAGATCACCCCAAGGAATTGCCAGTCAGTTCGGTGTCGCCCAGTTTCGGTAGACTCCATACAGGGGCCCATATACAGTCTTGTCAAAAGTGCAATGCCCGTTTAAACTGAATCCAGCCCCCCAGTGTTGTATTACGTGAGGAGTGAAAGTTCTGTGAACAAAATTCTCGTGCATCACTCCGTTTACATATATGAACTTTTAACCGGAATGTTTTAAGACCAGGGCCAGATTAGTTCCTGTTGGGAATAACTGAGTTCTTTATACTTTTCCGCCATTTTCTATTGGATCTTAAATACTATACCATACTGAAAAGTAAAAAATAAAGTTGAACTTTGTCAACAACCAAAATACGTAAACAGCTTCATTTCAGACACTTCAATTAGTTTTATTATCCAATATACATACATATGTATTGCATGTATGCATGTATGTAGACAATTTCTGCTATTCGCAAATTTGTTGATATGTCTCCTCGGCCCAATGTCATATCTTGACAATCGCTCACAATTACTCATCACCATGACTTACTTTGTTATTACACACATAATACATTGGTTTATTAACTATTGTGTAGCTGATTATATCAACAACATGAGCAGAGTAATAACATCACAGAAGCAACTCAAAAAAAGAATACACAGATAATACACGAAAATATAAAAAAAAAAATATGAAAACCAACAACTACTTACACGCTTATTTATTGTATTACAGAAATAATAACAATTTTAGTAATCGTTTGTCATTGCTTTTGAAATTCTTTGATTTTATGTGAACTCTTTTCTAAAGAATGAATGTGGCCTTTCGTGGTGATTTGTAAAAGTAGTGGTGAAATGAGAGAGATTGTGCTCAAGTGAACTGACCGGGATTTTTTTTTTGTTTTTTTTTTGTTTCTTGCTTGTGCGTATTTATTGTGGCGTGTTTCCTACTAAGCAGTGCGCAGAAAAAAAGTGTAACATTGTTTTCTTAATTTCCATTTTCGTATAAAGTGTCCGATAAAAAAGTAGCATATCATCGTATTTGGTTTGAATATCCCCATTAAATCCAAATAAATGTATTTTTTATATCGAAAGTGTTGGATGAAATTGGAGCCGCAAGCTGAATTTCGAAAAATCGTTTGTAGTGAAAGTTTTTCAACAAAATCCGAAATGGAGTCACATGAAAATTCCCAAAACCGTTGGAAGTGGCTCGTCAAACTGTGTGATTTCAAATTTTGTGCAAAAATTATGAAAAATCGGCAAAGTTTCAGCTAAATTTTCAACTTTTTATTCAGATTTTTTAGAATTTTTTTGTGTTTGCAGTTTAAATTAAATTCTAGGGTAATAATGTGCAAGTCTTAAGTTGCTAAAAAATCGTTGCACATTATTACCCGAGAATTTAATCGGCTATTAAACTGCATACTCAAAAATATTCTAAAAAATCTGAATAAAAAGTTTAAAATCTAGCTGAAACTTTGCAGATTTTTCATAATTTTTGCACAAAGTTTGAAATCTGGATTTATAACACCACATAATGTTATATAATGAGATAGACTTTTATGGAAAAATAATAAACATTAAATAAACAAAAGAAAAATAGCCAAAATTGATCAAAATGTTGCTGGCTTAATTAGCTGATCACAAATGTATATACATTGGGAAATATAGTTCACATTGTATACAAATAAAAGCTTCAAACTTTGTACAAACTTTTGAAATATTCATAAAAATTTCAGTTTTTAACCGAAATTTTTTAGTCAAATTTCGGCTAAGCAGTTTAATAGCCCATTTAGTTTTAGTATGATAAAGTGCAAGTTTGAAGTAGCTCAAAATTCTGGTTGATTTTTGTCAATTTTTTCCATACGATGTTGCGCATTTTTTTTTTTTAAATACACAAGACCGTCTGCAAAAAAAAAATAAATTTTGTACAAAGTTTGAAACCTCTATTTATATAGTTTTTGTAATAGTGTGAACTATATTTAAACAAACAAACAAAAAAATGTTAATTTACAAAATTCCACCTCTTTTTTTAAGTGGTGTACATATCTAAGTAAAAGGAGATACTCTGGGAACGACCTTCCTACTCCTTGTGCATAATTTTTCTTGTTCTCATACTCACTTTTTTCACTTGTCAAAATTTTCAACGTAATCATAAACCCTAACACTATCCTACTTTCTGGCTGCTACTTCTCGTCTTGATGTACCTAACACATTTTTTTGCTACTATCATTTATCTCCTGAATTTTTGTTGTCGTACGGCATACCTGTAGGAATATCGTGTACTTGCATTTAGTAATTACAGTTTTACGCGCAACACTATAAAGAGGCAAATTTGACATCCGAGATTTTTCCTACAGCGATTGTACATCTACTCCCGTTTTCCGACCATGCTATTGAATATACATATATAGCCTACGTAAATACCTATAAAGATATAAATATGTATGTGGCTATGTAAGCCCACAATGCCACGCTTTAAATTTTCCTTAATTTATTCCATTTATTTGCGATAAAATTATCGTAAATAAATACATAGATTACATACTACTGTATACATACATATGTACATATACTGTACATGCATACACAACTACGTACATAAAATACTAAAAACTAC
This sequence comes from Rhagoletis pomonella, assembly GCF_013731165.1. NCBI lineage: Eukaryota > Metazoa > Arthropoda > Insecta > Diptera > Tephritidae > Rhagoletis > Rhagoletis pomonella. The sequence goes on along the minus strand of NW_023459774.1, from coordinate 25,612 downwards.
AACCTAAGGCATCATTATTCATGTCCTAAATCTACAACGGTGTTTTTTTTCTCTCTAAAATCCAGAAAATGTAAACATGTAAATAAATATGTAATCTTCTGCAATACAAAATACTTACGAGGGTATCATTTATCTGTGAGACGCGTTTATTTTTCTTTGTATATACATACATACATAAGTATGTGCATACATTTGTATGTACATATTTTAGATTTATCTTCTCCCTCATGTTTGCTTAGCTACTTTGGGTCGTCATTCATCTTTGTCCCTAGTTTACTTTCGCCTGATTTTATTCGTTCTGTGTATGCAACTTTTTTTTTGATTTTTCTCCTTTTTCTTGTGTCTGCCTATGAGACGTTTTGTCTGCCTATTTTAGTGCTGGATCCTTTCGATTTTTTGGTTGGAATTGATTTTATCTTTTTTATTAAACTCAACCATTTTTAATATGGCCAAATAGGGCCATAAAATAACGAAAACAAATTTTTTATTAAACTACTAACCTGTGCATCCTTGTATTTGTGCCTTTTTTAAATTGATTTATTTCTTCTAATAAAATGAAACGCATTTTAAAATTATTTTATTATCATTTTATAGGTTATAGGTATCCATTTTAGTAACTTTAAATTCTAAATATACATACAGTTACGGTCGAAATAATAGCAGCGAGATTTTAAAATGATGCTGTTGGCAACTTATCTTTATTTATTTATATTGTTAATAATTTTCATTTAAAATATGGGTCGACCTATATCAGATACATAAATAAAACTTCCAAAGCTTGCACACAGTTCACAAAAACTAATTAAAGTTAAAAAAAATGTTCATCAACATTTCTATTTTTTAAATTATGTAGATTTCCTAGCAAGATTTCCTCTTTCAAGCCAAATTCTGAATATTGCTGTGCATGTGAAAAAATTTAAGCTTGAATTTCATTAATTTAGGTTTCAATTTTTTTTGATTCCTACTCAGTTACCTACGGTACCTACGCGCCGTCGAACTCATCACTGTCCAAAAAAAAAAAACACAATTCATTTTACAACTTGTGGCTCGTTGTTTGATAAGCCTGATGATTATGTTTACAAACTTTACAATTATCTGAAATGACCTAAAATCAATGAGATCAAAGTGAAATTTGTAGTTGCTGCAATGCATAAACTCGGAGCACGAAAAGTGGGGCGAGCTAATGAAACATTTTGAGAGTAAATCAATTTAGTGGCCACTGATGATGGGGCGGCGAGTTAGGCTTTGTGTTGTTGTGATTGTGTCTAACTGTGACAACCAACAAAAACGGCTATTGTTATGCGTAATTTTATTGTGTTCGTGTTTATGCGACGTAGCAGTTGACTCCAAAGGCCTGTCACTCATATCAGTTTTGTTGACATTTTTTCAACTTGAGTTACATATATTTGCATTAAATTAAGAACTGTGGCATTTCATTTCTTCTCGGCAACTGCATTTAAATTTCTTGTTTTACTTATCATTACATATCGCAAATTAAATATTTTGCGATAATTTTTTCGAACTTTATTCAAATGACTTTTGTGTTTTACCTTATTAATGATAAAAAATTTAACATATAGTAAGCGAATTTAATTTAGTATTCCTCGCGTGGTAACTTTTCTGAAAACCTCTGACTACATTGTTGGCATTTTATCCCTGATTCGTTTTCTCATGCCAGTTTTTAGGTTAAGATCCCTCAGTCATTTGTGGTACCACTAAGAACGGTAACTGCAAAGCTATCGCAAAAAACACTATGTGACTGGACCAAAACTTCAAAGGCGTTATATATCAGTACCGAATACCTACTCGAGGAAAGTAGGTACAGAAAGTGCGATCCAGGGTGGCAGCCTGCCAAAAGCCGCTACAGTGAGGATCCGATTTGATGTTTAGTGTCAGAGCATAAATACGAATCGGACAGCACTACTACTTCACTCTACTCGACTTTTCTTACAATTGTATATCTAGGAGTATACAGATATGTACATATATACACTTGTGATCAGCTGATTAAGTCATCAACATTTTCCTCAATTTTAGCTATTTTTATCTTTTTTTATTTAATGCTTATTATTTTTCCATAAAAGTCTAGCTCATTATATAGCAAAAAATTGTAACAAATCTGCAAAGCTTCAGCTAAATTTTAAATTTTTTATTAAAATTTTTTTGAATTTTTTGAGTGTGCAGTTTAATAGCACATTAAATTCCAGGGTAATAATGTGCAAGTTTTAAGTTGCTAAAGAATCTCGTTGATTTTTAATAATTTTTTTCTGACTGCATTACAATTTTTTTCCATATAAAATATATATGAAATTTTTTTTTTTTGTATGGAAAAAAATGCACTACATATACACATACATTATCAGCCAGCATCAATTATTTAAATCTCATTCACTTTTTCTGTGGCCTTTTATGAACATCCCATTTCAATTTGCAGATAACATTTGCATTTCATATCACACCGCCTTTTTCTCGCGCTGCCTGCCATTCTGCTGTTAATTCACACATTGCAAGTCAAGCATGAAAATTCAGATCGCTTGTTAAGGTGTGAATTTTCGTTGGTTTATTCTAATTTTTCAGTGGAATTTGAATAATTTTGCTTAGTTTCTATACATATCTATTCTGCAATCAACGCAAGAATTTGTGTGGGTAAATTTGACGTGAAAGTTAAGAGCTGATATACCTATTGATATCTCACCACGCCTAATACGCTGTCTACACTGGCAATGAGCCACGAATTTTGCTCTAATGCAAATAATGGAACTCCAAAGTGGTTCTAGTTAACTTTCTGTACATAAAAAAATGTATTGATACATACTTGAAAGTAGTTTTACTGACCTTTCTTCCACCTGGCAAAATAAATGATTTCTGAGGATAAATAGAAAAAGATTTTTCTTTTAGGTTTTATGTTTTAAGTTTTACAACTTAGTTATTTTATAAAATCTCTTTTGAAATATTCACTCCCACAATCCATAATCTGCTCCTAAAATGCATACATGCAATCAATTTTTATTTGCACTTCAAATGTTTTTCGATTAATTTTACTAAAGCTCTTGTGGTCTTTATGTGTACCTCCTACATCCCATTCGAAATGAAATCGCCAATCATTCATAAAACGTTCTTTCTTTTTAATGATTTTTTTTTTTGGGATCATACAAAGAAATTACTGCCACTAACGGTACTGCGTTTACCATTTTATTGCCCCTTCGTTTTTGTCAATCTTCTTCGCCTTCAGGGCTGCCAACTATACTTAGCTATGAAGTGCCATATTGAGGATAAAAAAGTGCCAAATAGAAAAATAAAAGTGCCAAAGAAGGTGTCCTTCTTTTTAATTTTTTCCATTTAGCATTAAAATTGGAAACACATTCCTAAAAGAAAAGTGCAATGCCGAAGTAAGATAAACCAGTTGTATACACTATAGAAATTTAAAAAAAAAAATAGTTGAGAAAGAGAAGTAAACGCAAAGGATTTCAAAAAAATTTATTAAAATATTACTATTTTTCAAGATTGCCATTAGGCACTTGAAAAATTAAGTGCTATTTGTAGTAAAATAGAGCCAAAAATGGCACGTTCTGAGCCAAGTTGGCAACCCTGCTCGCTTTGCCATCGATTGGAAATTATGTGTGTGCCATCACCGCATTCATCAACATTTTTCTACCCACATAACTGGTTGGTTGGCGGATAGCTGGCTGCCTGGTTCGTTGGCTGATTGACTGGGTTGCTTGTTTGATAACCCGCATGGCTGGTTGGTTGCCTTGTGCGTGAGTGTGCTTGTTTGACTGTTCGCCCGGGCGCAATATGCAACAATTCGAAAGCGCTGCAGGGTCATCAAACAAAAAATGAGCAACAAGAAGAAGGAGACGCAATAAACAAAGCGCAACAGCAAGTACCACAGCTAATAAAAACTCATTTCGATAAAGTGCGTTTGTGGCAGGCATGACGTAAATGTGCATGTGGGAAAGCTTAAATTACTGAACATACATACATATGCATGTATCTATCTATGTAAAATTCCACATGTACATACATACAGTGACTCAAACAAATGACGACGTGTTGATTTTTAACCGACTTCAAAAAAAAAGCAGAAGGTCAGTGCGTCGTAATATTTGAATTTAATTTTTTTTTTTTATGGACGTTGCCGCATAACTTTGGACCATGTCAACCGATTTCGATATTTATTTTTCTATCGGAAAGGTGTTTTATATCCGATCATTGGATCATGAAGAAATTAACGGTACTCCTAACTTTTTGTATGAGAATTGAAGTCGGTTGTATTTTGCTTAAAAATGACTTGTTTTTTTTTTTTAATATACGTAGTGTTTTTCGCGCAAATTTCTTTTTTCTATCCATATACCAGCCAAGCTTTAACAAAAATAATATAAATCATAGCTTAATATTTATACAAAGATTAGGAAAATTCAACAAATTTTCATCAAAAATTCTACTTTTTAATCTGAATGTTGAGAAAATTTTTGGGCATTCAGTTTTATAGCCCATACAATTTTAGTTTAGTGAAATGCAAGTTGCAACCGTTTAAAAAATCGCGTTGGTTTTTGAAAATTTTTTTAGACTACTTTTTCGGTTTTTTATATTATATATTTGTTAAATTCTCCTAAATTTTGTACAAAATTTGAGACCGTGATTTATATTATTTTGGTTAAAGCTTGGATGGTATTTTTTTAGAAAAATAACAACAAAAAATATAGCTCGAAAAGTATTACGATTTACACAAAAAAAACAACACGTGGTCATTTGTTTGAGTCATTGCGTATGTGCATTAGGGCGATCCAAAAAAATTCACAGGAAAGTCAACTTTTGAGAAAAATATCGCTCTTTTTTCGTATAGGTGCTTTAAAATCATTAAAAATAAATATTTCTTGATCGAATAAAAATATTTCTCTTCAGAAATTATGAAGGAAATTTAAAACTAAAATTTGACTAACTCTTGTTACAAAAAAATGAAGCTTATCTCTCGCCTGGCATCCATATTAAAAAAATTCGTTTAACTTGTTAGTTAAACTGATTTTGAATTTTTAAACATATGGCAACGCTGTTCAAAAATTGTTGCCAAATATAGCTTTAACCTCTCTAGTTCGATGTCTATATTAAAATATTTAGTTTTACTTGTTAATGAATTGATTTTGAATTTTTAAACAGATGGCAACCTATTAAAAAATATTTTCGAAATAAAGCCTAGCCTCTCTCCTCGTTTGAAATTACATACATTAAAATATTTAATTTAACTTTTTAAATAAATTAAATGTAATCAGGCGGTGACACTACAAAAATATTTTAGGAATAAAGTTTACTTGGAACGTCTTTCGTTTGACGCCCACAGTAAAATATTTAATTCAACTTGTTTATTAAATTGATTTCGCAATTTAGGTGACAGGTGACAACTTCTACTTTTGAAACAGGTGGCAACTCTCTTCAAAAAATATCCCGTATGATAATCCAGGTTATAGCCAAATTTCATTGAAATACGTCTAGCCCTTTTAGCGTGAAAGCGCAACAAACATACTCACACGATTACTCGTTCACAAACTTTCGAATCTATAGTAGATATTAAATACGTAGTAGGATTACCTTGTACCAGTTGTTGAAAGGGTTAATACTAAATATTAAATTCTTCTGGACAATAAATGATCTAATTTGCTATCGCTACTTCGTTATCAGTTACTCTTTGTTCGTAATCGGTTATTTTAGTTATTGCATTTACTTTGTTGACAATCACTATTCAATCTTTCAAATATTTTGTAATGGGCTCCTTATATGTACATATGTAATTGTAAGTTCTGTCTATGTAATTAATTAATTTGTTCTACTCATTTATTTTGTATACAATTTATGTATGTTTGTATGCATAAAGAAGCATTAATACTTGCCTGATATATAATTATGTACATATGTACACTTGCATTAATATGCATCTGTATGTAAGTACATATGTATTTACTTACATATACACAATGTATGTACATATGTACATACGTTGCATCTCCAGAAACAAACAAAAAATGTGCGAGTAATGATCTGTCAGTCCATCAGCCAGTCTGTTTGCCAGCAAGTTGAACGACAAATGTAATGTGCTTCGTTGGTAATAAAAATTTATAAAATGCTTGTAAATAAAAATTTGACTGCAGGCAAAACTAGCTAGCAAACATGCATTGCCCAAGCGGAGCAAAGAAAAAAAATAAAAAATTAGAGTAGCAGAAAGACACATTAGACATATCCGTATGTAATTATGTGGTAGAAAGTGTAGAATAAAGTGGCGTGGCAGTGATATTGCAGAGTCCAGGAGTAAAACCAAATAATTTTTGTTTAACCGACTTCCTAAAAAGGAGGAGGTTATCAGTTCGTCGGAATATTTTTTTATGTATGTATGTTACCGCATAACTTTGGACCACGACAACCGATTTCGATAATTCTTTTTGCATCGGTGGTCCCATACTAATCTGGTTAAGAACCGAGCAGTGGATCATGAGATATATATATATATATATATATATTTATATGTGAATTGAAGCCGTTTTTTTTTTTTGCTAAAAATTGTTATTTATCTATGTACACAAATATATGTATACCTGTGTACATAGTTATATGCACACTTCTACACGACCACTTTAGCGATACATCCATCAACTTTGCGGTTCTCGTTGCTGTGGTCGGTCGTGCATCAACATCCCAATCGCCAACCAACCGAGCAGCCAACCAGTCAACCAACCATCATCATCTGGTCCGCACACTAGCCTTGCTCCACTGACTGTTGCGCTGACATTTGCTGCCACTGCTACTGCCACCAAATGTCGTTCTGTTCTGCTGATTGTTGGACTATTGCTGGCGCTGGCTCGTCGTTTACGCTTGCATTCTTTTCGTGCCTATTTGCTTTCTTTTTTTTCTTCCAACATACATAGTACATTCGAAATTCAGCTTTTGTACCATAGTTCGCTCTTTCGCTATTTAAATCTTCCAGTTTCTTGATTTTTCTTCATTTTATGTTTCTTACTTTCCGGTGCCAACTCACTCTGCTGTGTTGGTTGGCAGCCGTAGGGGTCCTCTTTCTTTTGCTATGTATGTGATGCCAGCTGGAAATATAAATGTTGAGCAACATTGCATTGTAATTTATTTTCTTCTTATATGTATATACTTTTCTTTACTTCATAACTTTACTTACCTGTCGGCTGGTGACCGTCAAGCCTGTATTCAAGTCAGCAGCCAGTCAGTCAGCGAGCCTGTTGTCATTCTCATCGATATCATTCCACCATATGTTATTGTATAGCCAAGGCTCCTCGTTTTCATTCAGCAAAAGTAGATATGTATATAAAAGTAATCCTTCATGCAGCTGCAGCACACATTAAGTCACTTACATACATATGTACATATAAGCATTTATCAATGTTTCACCGCAATTCACTTCACAACTCATTTCACCACTCCACTTTATTTTGCGTGACAATTTCGCACAATTCGTATTTTTGCTGCTCCTTTTACTGGCGGTGGTGGAGTGTTGCCACTCACTATTTTTTTTTTTGTACCGAAAAATGTAGCGAATCTTACTGACCATTTTTTTAATGCTTGTAACTATAAGTAAAGAATGCCGTTAGGTAAATTTTTATTTTTTTTTTTAATTCAGCGTCTTTCAAAATAATTAAAATTTCGCAATATATTGACAAGTTTTCGTAACTTTTTTTTTGTTTTTATTGTTAAATATAGTTCACTCTATATCAAAAAACATTAAAGGATCAAAATCTTGTACAGAAATAAAAAAAAATCAACAAAGTGTGCACTTTTATAGCCCATTAAATTTTAATATCATAAAGTGCAAGTCTGAAGTTGCTCAAAAATTTCGTTGATTTTCGCTGACGGTGCACAGTGGAACGCACCCATATAAGCTGCAGTCAAAAGTAGTAACCTTACAACAAATTCGCGGAAATTTCATATATGCAGAATAGAGCATAGGAATGAAGAAATGTAGAAAATGGAAAAAGTGGACGCCCGCACTGCCCCACACACAGCTCTTGTGAGCGGATATTTACCATCATTATCAGATTTTGATTAAATTCAGAGTATATGCTGGTTTTAACCAGAACGGCACCAATCTGAAAGAACGTCCAAATCGGGTATATTATCGTCCACTAACTCTAAAAAATGGGCGCAAATGTTAAAAAGTTGTCTTTTAATGAAATTTCGTTTACTCCAAAATTTTCTAATTTATAAGATAGCGAAGATTTTTTCGCAATGACGCCCTACAACGCTTTTTTTGGCTCCAAGTACTAAATTTTATGAATTTTGAGGACAATTAATAAACACATTTATTTTATTTATAATGCAAATCCTATTTTTTCTCTTTAATAATGAAAAAAAAAAAAACGAAAACCAAAACCTGCACTGAAGCCTTTAAACAACAATAGCTGGAAACTTCGAAAACGGATCCCGACCAGAGAATCGTTTACTTTTTACTGAATGCTGAACCTCGCGAGTGTTAAATATAAATATTTGCACCTTCTTCCGTTTCCATTTTATATTGCATACAAATTGTACAGGAGGTATGTCTATAAAAAGAACAGTAGAAGCTGAATTTGTAGTTCCTTGCATCTGGAGCTAATCAAATATGACACGCTTACTTCGTATTTACTTGTCCTAAGCAGAATTCAGCTCGCTTCCTTGATTCTTTTTAAAGTAAGCACTCAAAAATTTGTATACTGACAAAATTATGTAGAACTTCAAGTGAAGCTGTCTTTTATTAGACATACATATAACTTTTTTTTTTTTTTAATGGACGAAAGTGCACTTTAACAATTTTTCCACCTGCTTAGAATTGGGACAAACTAGAGTTGAGTAGTTAAACTATTCATTAAAATTAAACATAACACATTATTTAAGGCTATGAGTGCAATCATATTTTTTTGGTTAAAATTTTCGTCCCCAATTTTGTAGAATTTTTTATTATTTTGAACAAGCAAATAAATTTTTGAAGCTATGAAATTTTAGCCATTTTAGAATTTACGTAACATTTTGTAGCTTTTCATTTTAAATGTAGCACTTTTGCTACAATTGTAGCCAAACGGCAACGCTGGTTGTCCATTTGCCATCAGCAACGCAGCAGACGCGTAAAATCCAATTTTATCAATTTTTACGCCTTTTTATTTTCGTACTTCATTGTGTTCCACTTCGGTCTTTACCTACACATTATTTTCGCATTTATCATAATGCACCTCTCGTCCTTTGAGTCTTTTACAGGTTATACACCTGATTAGGTCGTTCAATGAACTTTTTAGTCGCTATACCAACTGGAAGAACGTGCATAGTATATGGAGAAGGAAGCCTTAACTCAGTTTCAGAGATATACAAAATTTGGTTGGGTAGGCATATATTGACACTTTTTGGAAGATATTAACTTTTACAATTACCTAACAACCATTCAGAAATGTCTGTGTTCGATACTTTTTCCTATAACGGCCGCCATAGCCGAGTGGTTAGAAATCCGTACAACTCTGCGGTTGACCCAGTTTCGATCTTTCGTCCGAGCTTATCAAACGAAAAACCTTTTGGAATGAGCTCACAACTCGGCTGGCAATGGCAAACCTCTGAGTGCACCACTGTTATGAAAAAACTTCTAAAAATCACTGGGCTGAATTTTTAGAAACTTCTCTTATGTTTTCTTCTTTTTAATTGAATTTTCTTTTAATTTTTTAATTTTATTGTTTTAAAAGAAAATATTTTTTTAATTTAATTTTATTATTTTTTTCTTTTTCTACCTAGATACATATGTATTAAATTTTATTGTTTTAAAAATAAATATTTTTTAATTGCATTTAGTTTTTGGGAAATTATTTTATTTTTTCTTTTTTAATTTATTTTATTAATTTCTTTTAATTTGACTTTGATTAAATTTTTAGATCTTTTATTTTAAAAATAAATTTTTTTAATTAATTTAATTTTTAGGAACTTATTTTATTTCCGTCTTTTTAAATTTATTTATTTTTTTTTTATTTTAATTTAACTTTCCTTTAATTTCTAGATTTTCTTGTTTTAAAAATAATATAATTTTTAAATTCATTTATTTATAGAAAACTTATTGCTAAAAGACCAGCAGAATAATGCTAAGACTTCCTTAATAGCAGAGGGAAAATTAGCTGGTAGCCAGATGGTGGCCAGCATCCGAACTTCAACCCGACTGGTACTGAACATCACTAGGCCCACGATGAGAGGCACCTCATCTAACTGAAGAGAGGTGTCACTCAGCTCAGTCACTCGTGAGACTTTGCCGAATGGGTCTGAAAAACGTTCATATGTAGTACGTCGCGGGTGATAAGGTGTTCCTTCCCTGATGAAATTCGGCTACCGCTAAAAATAAGGTCTGCACTAGCCCAACTTAAATCCGGATGGCATATAAGGTTATATTTCTGTTTATGTACAAAGGTAGGCTGTCACTCTTTGATGTGTTACTGGCGTAAAAAAAGATTGTTCCATATGGTTTAGAACATAGTGCTCCCAGAGCGTAACAATCGCTGTAGAACGCCAGAGATCCATGATAAGTGACTTAAGTATTTGTTGACCGTTAAGTGTTGATAATGTTGACGCGTATTTGTATAGAGATAAACACTTTATTAAAAAAAACATTGAATACATACTTGCCTACATACATACATACATATGTATGTATATCTATATTAGACCGTGCCACCTTACAAGCAAACAAAAAAGTTCGTCACACACCTCTGAGTGTAAAATATTTTTGCAAACCAATTAAAATTAAAAAAAAAAATATATACTTTTGACCGACCTAGTCGGATTTTTAAATTTCTCGATGGTCGCATTCTTATATTTCTCGGTTACACCTACATTCCGAAATACAATTGTTATTTAAATAGTTCCACCGGGCATTAGGATCGTACGTTAGAGTGATAAGAACTGAGATCTAGTGGCGAAGTACTACAACGGACGGGGTACATGAGGTCAACGAACTTTGGAAAAAAAACATGGCATATGATAGTTTATGCTCCGAGCGTAAATGCCGAATCTAACGGACAATTAAAAAAAGTAGGGGTCCTACGTTTGGTGAATTTTTTTTTTTAATTTGCCTTGCCTAAATACTTTAAATACACTCGGGGTGTACGGCGAACTTTTATTCCGGTACGGTCTCATGTACATACATGCATGCAAGTGTGAGTACGTATTAGAAATATATAGACCTACATATCGTTGGCTTAGTTCACAAACGTGCTAAGTCCATTTTTTTTTTATTTTTCAGGAGGGACAAAAAACCGTCTAACTTTTTTTGTTTTCAATATTTTTCTAATCTGTAAATGCAGTTTTATTCCTTAGTTCGTCTTGTTTTAGTACCAATAATCGGCCAATTTCCAAATAAAGCTGTTGCAGACTTATAGGCTCTTTTAGGACTTACCACATTTTCTCTTTAAGATTTTATTCTTTTAATGTGGACTAAGCACATTTTCTATCAACCTTTTTTCCATTATTTTTTATTGTTAAAAGATTTAATTGCTTAGTTTAAATATATTTTATTGTTTTAAAATGAATTATAACCTTATACAGTTTTATTTCATTGCTATTAATAAAAATAACTATTTTAAGTCGTAAATTTATGTACCATTTATAAAAGAAAATAATTAAAAGCAAGTAAAGAGATATAAGTTTTGGCGAAACCGAACTTTATATACCCAGCGCAGGTATCAAATACTGTCGTAAGCAGGGGCTTGTTTTCCCGATTTCAAAGGTTTTCGATAATATCCTGAGTTAAACTCAATGAAATAATTGAACCACGTTTAGTGGAAATCGCTAAAGAGGCTACCGAAATACACCTTGTAGTCATAAAGTGGGCGGTGTCACGCAGTCTTATTTATTGTTAAGAGATTGTTGTAAGTATTAACTTGAAGTAAATTAGCGTCTTCAGTTATTGAAATATCAGTTTCCGTATTTTTTGAAATTTACCGTTAGATATACGGGAAGCGAATGTAATTTTGGTCCGATTTGAATAATTTTCAACGAATTGCTTTTCCGAGTGCACCGAGTTTGGTAGAAATTGATAAATCGGTTACCGAGTTACACATTTGTGGTCATAAGTGGGCGGCGCCATGCCCATTATCCAAAAATGTATCATCATCTTATGTTCTGCTGAGTGGTTATCGCGATCATCGATTTTAAGTGAATTAGATTTTTAACAGATTTCTTAGCTAGATAAGGCTCGTACCGAGTTTGGTGAATGGGCTACTGAGATACAGCATTTCATAATAGGTGGGCGGGGTCACGCCCATTTTCCAAAAATAATAATAATATTTTTCTACTTTACATACTAATTTTGAACAATTTGCATCCAATTTTACTGAAATATCGTAGTTTTTGCATTTTTAGAAAATACCTTTATATCGGAAATGGGCGTGGTAACATTCCGATTCGCCCATTTTTAATACAAACTTACCTTGGATAAAGGGCAACCTACATACCAAATTTCGTTGAGATATCTCGAGTTATCGTGTACACGGACAGACGTGTATACATATTTTTTTTGGATTTTTTTGGACTTAGCACATTTGCGTACCAATGCATAACAACAAGTAAAAACGACATTACGGTAATTTTCTTTTTTGGTAATGATGTATTTTCAGTTCTGCTATCTTACTGCATCAAAATCTCAATTTACATAAAAAGTGGACTTAGCACGTTTGCGAACTAAGCCAACGATATGTATGTACATCAGGGTGGTCCCAAAATGCATGTGAAAAAGTAAAGTCGGAATTGTTGTGCTCTCACCCTCTAGGATTGTTCTGTGCCAAAAAAAATATACCCCTATTTTTTATTTTGAAATCGAAAAAATACTTAGAAGTCGTTCAAAGCGACAGAATTCTTAAAAATCAAAATTTTTCTATCGGAAAACTGTTTATCTGCAGTAATAATACCCAATTATTTCTTTAACCATTTTTTTTATCGCAACTATAATTTATAGGTCCGCCAAAAACTCACAAAAACCCCGAAAATGCAAAGAGGGATCAATAAAAAATCGTTAGTATTAAAAAATGGTTAAAAAACAATTGGATATTATTATTGAAAGTCTCCTGAAGAGAACCAGAATTTTCCGATCGAAAAATATGGATTTCCATGAATTCTATACCATTCATTTTTCCCATACATAGTATAAAAATACATGGAAAATATTTATGTTTTGATTTGAAAATAAAAAAATGGGGGTATACTTTTTTCGACATAGAACAATCCTAGGGGGTGAGAGCACTAAAATTCCGACTTTACTGTTTTTGGACCACCCTAATGAACACACTACATACATATGTATGTAGATATGTATACATGTGTATGTAAGTACAAAATTCCAGATGAAAAGCGAAAAATATAAATAATTCAATAGCAAATCTCTCGCGATTAGTTCCACTATCAAGATAATGATTTTAACACACTCTTTTGTCGCCCTATACGACGCTACATCACTTTCTTCTCAACTACGCGCATTTGCCTTTTCGAATGGAGGAGCGTATGTACATATCGCACATTGTCTTCAAAAGAGTCACAACTCAAAATTTTGCATTTTTGTAATTATGTACTAAAAATTTGCACAGAGCTTTTATTTAACTTTCAGCAAAAGCTGGAACAAATTTTTGTTATAATTTGTTAAAAAAAAAACCTAAGGTAAAGTTGCCCTTGCCCATATGATTTTATCATGTGCTAAGAAATAGTTTTTCCCATTTTCTGACAAACCTATTATTTTGAGTTGTGACTCTTTTGAAGACAGTGCGCGATATGTATGTAGGTATGATTCTTCATCGTTTTTGTTGTGTACGCTTAATGTGCACAATTTCCTCATTGTGTTGCTGCCGCCTGATGCCGTTTCTTGTTTTGCTGTCCGCCTAGTTGGTTATTCATCCAAACCCGAACCTAGCACACTACTAGCATTATTTTTAACACTACACTACCAACTAATTAAGCTGCTCAGCTGGTGAGCTCTGCTACTTTTTGACTTTTGTTATTTGCAATTCATTCGTTTACGTCGTTGTCGTTGTTGCTTTCATCCATCAATAATTGCCTTTTCCAAGTACCAACTACGAGCGAAATACATAAATCTGCCTGTGCTCTCTAGTATTTGTTGCCGCTGCTGGTCGATGCGTTATTTGACTTACGAGCTCGTCGCAAGAAGCGGTGTAAACGAATAATGTGCGAGCGCAATAAATAAATAAGAAAGCAGACAAAGTCATGAAATAAATTTTAAGAAAAAAATAAAAAAGTATTGTGAAAAAATCGTAAATTACAGGCAGTCAAGCAGCAAACTAACTTAACGAGCTAAACAGTCAGCCAGCCAGTAGCGAGTGAACGGGTTTTCCCTGCCACTTTCCAGCTCGTTGTTCGACGTTTGCATTGCTGCTCTCCAGCAATGCTTTGGCTGAACTACTACTAACAGAGGTGTTGCTGCTGGTACTCGTATACGAAGTTCCTCTCCTCTACATTCAAGTAATTCTACAAATCGTTTACATATTATCCATCTTGTCCGTTGTTATCTCTCTCTAGTGTAACAAGATTCTGACTTACATATATTTTCCACTTTTCTTTTTGACGTTTTTCTTCTGTTTAATTTTCTCTTTAGTCATCTGTTAAAGAAATTCGGTTTTATTGACAATGCTTCCCACAAGAGATTAAGTTTACCTGACACAGTGATGCCCAAAACTTCGCCTACGGGCATAAGTTTAAATTTTTTTGTCGGAACTAACACAAAAAACACGTCCCAAAACAGCACTGAGACTACAGACGAAGATGAAGTGGCATACATATATATTAATTGGTTGCGAACCGAAGAATACTCGCTCTGAATCTTAGCCAAAAATGGTAAAGTAAAGCCATTCAGTTTGAATTTGACTCCTCTACTCTGTGAAAATATCGATGGCTCTCAGTAATCTCTTCGACATGGCCGAACAGTACAATTTATCGTTCTATGTGATTTGACTTTTTACATACATATGTATGTAGTTTCCAAAGTGTAGAGACAATGAAATATGTATATTTGTCTCATTTAATGAGCCGTTTAGTTTGAAAGTGGCATAAGTCATTTCATGCCGTTTCACTTGAATGATCATTTAGAAGCATCTGAACTCGTGGTGTTATTCGTTCATTTTTACCAGCCAAAGGTAACAAATTTTTTTATTAGTTTAGGTATGTTGGTAGAACGATTTAAAGATGCATTCAGTAAGAAGTAACCAAACATTTCAAGCTCAAGAGGTGAAAATGACTTATGCCACTTTCAAAATAAACAGCCCAAATATAAAACTTATCTAAACTATTCTTCAATTCCACAATAAAAAATATAACAAAGGTGTTGAGTTTTCAGACGTGTCTAATTGTGAAAATTCACAATCTTACAAATACTTATAAAAAGATATCGAATACTCATAGTGATTAGAATTCCTATTGATAAGAACACATAGATCACTCAAAATGACAGCTGGTTGGCAATGAATGATTGCCTATAAATACTCTCAGAGGAGTACATACACATGTATCTATGCCGTCCAACTAAAGTAGCTTTTGAGTGGCTTTAGAATTTTTGACTTTGAATTAAAAAAAAATCGGCTTTCCTTGAAAATTTTTATATTTTCATTAAGCTACTATTAAAAGGGCAACTTGAACTACAACTATGGCTAGTTACACGTTAATATATTGTTTGGAAACCTAATGAAATGTTGCTTTAAATGGAAAAGGGACTATCCCGAGTTAGGCTACTTTAATGGCCTATTCTTGGCATGCGATTTTAAATGGCTACCCAATATACATATATGCGTATTTGTACATTTATAGCCACATACTTATTCATTACTAATACTTTTTTTAGGTAAATACTATGTCGATAATGTAAACAATATGTAGCTTGACTTTCTGATTTAGAAATTTTGAGTTTTCTGCAGTATTAGCGCTATCAGTAAAAATTGATTGTTCATTTATCCATTCCGAGAATTCTCGTACAAAATTTCCTACACTTTAATCTAATTATTTATCTGCTATAATAAATTGTGGTGATTTACCCACATCTGGCAGCAATCCACTGGCAGCAGCACCACTCGTGCTCTTATCTTTTTCTGCGCTCTCACACATTTCGCTGGCGCTGCTCTCGCATTTATTAATTGATGATTGTTGTTACTACGTTAGTCACACTTGTCTTTTAATTGCACTTGTAATGCAATTAAGCTACCAATATTGTTTTATATCATTATTCGCACTTTGTTTCTAACCTAAATCACAGCGATCACATCTCCACTCATTTTGTTGAAGTTTCTTAGTGCTGGTAATTTTAGTAGCAGAATTTTCAATTTCCAACTTTACTTACTACATATATTTTAGCACAAAATCTGCTGCTATTTATTACTTGCATCATATTAAATCCACATTCTCTATATGTAGTTTTGACTTCTTCTTTAGTCAGTTTTCAAGCGAGCTCTTTCACCGTGTCTTTTTTTTTTAATGTCAGGCAGTGATGGAAAAGTAGGCACAATAGTGCCATTTTTGGCACTTTCATTCTCAGAGGCAATTTTGGCACAATTCATCCTGTTTTGGTACAAAATACCAATATATAACAAAAATTCACATACCACATTATAGGTCAGAAAATAAGTGAAAATTAAAAACACTGAAAAATTAAAATAAGGGCCGTGAGAAATATTTACAAACCGCTGAATTCTATTGTGAATACTCAGTACGAAAAGTAAGTTTTCGCAATAACAACATTTTAGTTCAGAATTTTTAGAAATATGTTAAGTTTGCAGTTTTATAGTCCATTAAATAAAAGTACAAGTTTCTGCAATATCCCGATGATTTTTATTTTTTTTTTGTTTTGCTGACATATGTGTCATAAATTTTCATCCATTTACAAAATTTTCGAACACACTTTATATGGAAAAAAATGCATAACATCGAAAACTTGGAATCTCACTAAAAATACTGAATTCAAAGCTTTTTGTTGCGAAACCCTTCTGATTTTTTTTTTAATTTTTGTACAAAGTGTGAAATGCCGATTATGAGTTAGACTTTTTTATATAAAATCAATAAAAAATAATCAATGAAAAGAATAGGTGAAACTGGTGAAAATGTCTCACTGCCATTGTTTCGCATATATGTATGTAGATACATACATATGCGTGTAAAAATGTCAGAATTGCAATATTTCGGTGTATTTCCCCTCCGTAATTGGAATTCTGTGTAATTTTACTATGAATTTATGTATGTACATATATGTCTAAGGAATCCTTCATAAAAGTGATTTACTATATTACTTCTGTGTATTTTAAAAATATAATTTCTAAAAATTTATTGCTCTTAAAATACCTTAAAAGAAATTTAATTTTGTGGCACTTTTATCTTCTTTTCGGCACAATATTTGAAGACCATTAGGCACATTTTGAAATTTTGAAATTCCATCCCTGATGTCAGCCGCCTACCGGGTGTATTGGCTTCATGCCATTCACCGTTGCTGTGGTCTCTTTCACTGCTTGTGTGGAAACTATCGACCACCACTACTGGATGCACATACTCCCCGCTGTTCCCACTCCGCTTTTGATGCTTCTTAGTTGGACCTCCTCTTTGCTTTACGAGTATTTGCTGCTCTCTAGTTTCGTTCGAGCTCACGATTTTCGGTTCGTTTTCTCATGAGTTGTCCATTCTAGTAACATTAACCAAAAAAAAAAAGCAAGCATTCTACAATTTGTACGTTTTTCTCACTAGGTTCTTCTCTTCTTGCTGATTGTTCACTGTTGCCAGTGTTGCCACACATGATCTTTTTCTATCTAAACTGGTAGGTTTTTTTTTTCATTTGGTAAGTTGGTAGGTTAGACTGGGTTTTGGTAGATACCGCGAAAATAATAGAAAATATGTATGTATCTCCAAACATTTTAGCAACTTTGTTTACACGGATATTTCATCGGAGCGTTCGTATAACGGCGACCCCAAACATGTAAATATACATGATTATATTCTTAATGCGCTTAAAAGTTAACTTTTATTGAACTGAACTATAAAGGTGTGAAAAACTATATATGGATGTATATGTACTGGAGACTGGTGTCCTGAAAAAGGCTTGCCAATAAACCTACTAAAGTCCTCCATTGTCCCATTTACCAAATAAAGACTCACATGGGCAGGGACAAAAATTTAGTTCCCAGAAGAGGCAAAGTATCTAAGGCTCAATTGGAACTCATATCTCTCCAATGTTACCAACAAGGCTGCAAGCGCGTTTTATGCCTGTCAGTGACTTGGGGGAATATCACCTAAATTAACGTATTGGTATTTCAATAGTAGTAGTAAAACCCGTTCTAACATATGCGGCACTGACCTGGTGGCCAAAAGTTAAGCAAGTAAACGCGGGTTCGCATTGAGCAAGCTGCACCGACTGGTCCGCGTGGCCACCGCAGAAGCCATGCACACCTGTCCAACGCATGCCTTTGGTGCCATTACAGGCACTACTCCTCTATCTATTCTGATTGAACAAAGGTCTGGTGGAGCGGCCCTACGGCCCAATACAATCAGCATGAAAAGTGGAGATCTTCGGGGTCATTTCGGGGAGTTTCTCAAGCTATTACTGTATGATGCTGCTTTCAAGCTCGCGGACGTCCTGCTACCGAGGTTATAGTTCTACAAACCCTAGAAGGTCAGACTTCCTTAAATGGATTCCTGTGAACCGATAATAACTGCTGGTATACCGACGGATCGAAGATGAATGACGCTAGTGCTGGAGCAGGCATATATACTTGGACCAAGAGTTCAGAAAAGTCTGCCAATAGTCACACACAAAACCATATTCCAAGCGGAAGTCTTCGCAATCGAAGTCTGTGTATCAGAATAAACACTACGGCGCATAGTGAAGCAGCGTTAAAGGCCTTGGACACTTTTAAAACGGCATCATCGCTTGTGGACCACCTGGGAGCCCGCAATATCGTGACTGTCATGCAAAGCGTGCAGCCCAAAAGCTTTTGCATGATCCCGAGCCTTTCTGCGTTACATCTAAAGGATACCCTGCAGAACTACTTAGAAGTTTGGGAAGAATGCCAGATTGCTGTCCACTAGCGGAAGTGAAAGGTAATGAGACTACCTCTTTCCAGCAGGGCATCGGAAAGACTACATGAAATGAGCCGGGGGGATGAGGGCCTTAGAATTCTTACTGGCTACCTGACAGGTATTCCCGACGTAAAGAGAATACATTTGTACAAGTCCGTACAGTAAAATGAATTGCTATGCGGAGTTAGTTTCATTTTTATTTTACTAGCTGTGTTATAGTTTTATTAAATTTTATGATATCTACATTTTTAATAAACATTTAAAAAAAAATAATAATTTAAAACCCCCAAAAAATTTGGAAGGAAAAAAATTTGGAAGGAAAAAAATCTGGAAGGAAAAAAATTTGTTCGTGGCAACACTGACTTTGGCCTGCTCGTTTGCTTTTCTGCTTGCGCTCATATCTCCCTCGATGTGTTTTTGCCATTAGTATAAATTCAGTCGTTTGCCGGGGAAGTTGCACTGCTGCAAAAACGGTGTTGTTCGCGAAGGCGTGTTATAATACTCTACACTACTACTAATACTAATTGAAAAGAATATAAAAAATAAATAAAATAAAATACAACAAAAACGTGCACGGTGAACAAAGTCAGCGGCAACGTCAGCATCTGCGTTAACTGCAGTATTCCGATCAGCGAAAATATTAAAAATAAAAATAAGTTAAATACAGTGTGCGTGCTGTACAACAAATTGAGTTGTAGCAATTTATTTCTAATTTCTTGTATACAGATAGTTTTGTGTACATATGTACATATGTGTTGTATTTATAAGAAAACTTAAAACACAGATAATTGCTATGGGGCGCTTTTAAAAAAGTATCTGCCAATTTCTGTCGCAAAATGCCAAAATTAAGTGGACAAAGATTGCCGTTGTTGATTTTTATTATTGCTATTTAGTGACATTGATAGTTGTTGGAGAAGAAACGGTGTTGCTGGTATATTCTTTCGTTTTTTTTTTTACTTAAATGCATACAAAATCGTACAATTTGGCTAAAGAAAACAGTTCAAGTGGTTTGATTGTTTGCTAACTTTCTGTTTCGATGAAAAAACAACGATTAAATTCAAATTGTGCTGAAAAGCGATTTTTCGCTTCAAGAGCAGAAAAAGTGAAGCCACCTAAATGAGAAAACGGTTAAAATATGCGAGCTAATTAATTTGAAAAATTAATCATAAAAAGTTGTGAAACTTAACGAAAAACTAAAAAAAGAAAATAAAAAATCTCATTAGATAGTAGATTTAAAATTGGTAAACTGAATTATGGCGAAATAAAAGGGTCAATATCTGATAATAAATAGCCAATGCAAATTAAATAAAGTTAAAAGAAAATAAATTAATTAATTAGTTAAAAATATATAAAAAAATAACAAACGAAATAAAATAAAGTAGGGTGAAATAAAATAAAATAAAAAAAATAAAAAAAGCTGGGTAAATAGAAGTGATGAATTAAATTATATTACAGTCAACAATGTAAAACGTTAAGACCTCAAAATAAGTTCGTTTATATTTACTGCTATTTCCTTAAATGATACAGTAAAAATGATTCTGAATTTTGAGAAGCATTTGATGAGAGAAGGTTTAATTTAAATATTGCCATAAGAAATTATAAAAAAATACTAAAAATATAATATGAAACAACAACTACAAAAGAATCGGCGGAATAATTAACACTTCAAATACATACTTTTTTTATTAAATGGATGATAATATGGCAGCGCTCGAATTTTGTAGACCTTAAATTAAGTGCATGATTGATTATTTTTTTGTATCTAAGATGGAAGCTGACGGAAAAAAATAATTATTCACTTACATAAATTGATTTCGTAAAACCGGTTAATGTTAATGTTTTAAATTGCAATCAACTAAAATATACTTTTCATATTAAATAATTAGAGGTTAAGTAAAGTATTACAGACATTTTTAACACTAAAAGTCAGTGTAAAATTTTTGTATATATCTGACTTTAGACAGTTTTTTCAAGAATGCGTATATAAAATAAAATATAGATCTTTAAGAATTTCTCGCCAAAAGTGAAAAATATGCAATATAATAATTAATATATAGAATCAAAAAATTTAGGTATAAATTTATGGAAGTATTAGGCGACGAAAAAAATATAAAAACCTTGTTTATTTTATTTAAATATCTAAGGTTTACATTTAGAAAATCAAAAAATAGAAAGCGTCAGGAAAAAGATAATATTTGATCTAAGTCCCAGCCCCTAATCAGAAGTTCGAGTAAAAGCGATACAAAAAATACATACTTACACTCCGTGTCAAAATTAGAAATCCCCCATATATCGATTAGCTTTAATAATTTTTTTTTGTTATTTCGTTTTAGTTATTTTTTATAAAAATATACGTTAAATACCGAAAATCAACGGTAAGTTAGTATGTTAAGTACATACGACTTTATGTTACTAATGGGCTACAAAACTGCATACTCAAATATTTTCTAAGAAATTTAATTAAAAAGCTTGTTTGAAACTTGGATTTGTACGACTATTCCTTAAGAATAAACTGTAAAATAATAATAAAAAAAATACTAAAATGAATTAACAAAAAATTAAATGGTTAAAACTGTGATATGTGATGCGTTTATAATTTTTACACGGTGTGTATAGATGAGGTTTTGCTATCCATATGACGTTGGTTAAGCAGCGACCATTTAGTAACAGGATTTAAAGGATTATTGTTGAAAAAATTTTTGCTTTCAGAATTTCGAGTGATATTTTCTAAAAACTATACAGAAGTAAAATTTCACGAAAACCGCACAAATCAAAGTTTACCTTTAAATGTCAGTTGGCAAAACCCAATTTATGCGTGAATGATGCGTTTTAAAGTAAAATAGTTTAAATTTCCACAAGTAAAAGATTTTCCGAATAACCAAAAACCGTGAAAATACGAAAGAGAAAAACGACAGCTTTCGCGCTTACCCACTTTTACGACCTTACACTCAAAATAATATAAATAAGAGATCCACTTTTATCCAATAAAACATACAAAACCAGACATAGCTATTAACAATTTAAAATATGTACTACGCTTACACCAAAGAATCGTTGCAGCTCAAATGCTTACAATCAACAAAAATTACCACATAGTAGTACTATTGCCAGTTTTGTTTACAAGTTTGCTTTCGTGTTTTTTGTTTTTGTTTTTTTTTCTCCTTATTAATTAAAATTTCAAGCGAAAAAATTTCGCTTACAATGCACAATAAAGCTTTTGTCTGATACTAAATTCTCCATATGTGCATACATTAATTTAATATTTCCAATATTTTTCCATTTTGCGCACACATTAAGTATGTATTTTTAACCCTCTAAATTGGCCACAGCAACGACGCCGCACAACATGCCACAATGTGTGTATATATGTATATGCATGTATTTATGTATGTATATTTGTATGTACTTTAGATATTTATAACCCACTTAAGTTTGAATACACCTCGTCATCGTATTAGTATTTTTTTCTGGTGTGTGTGTGTGTGTTTTTATGCATTTTTGTTGTGCTGCTTCCTTTCAAAGTCTTTCACCTGGAAAATAATTCATAGCTCTTTAGCTACATACTTAATTCTTTGCCCTGCTGGTTTTCGTAATACCCAAAACGCACACAAATACTACACACTTATAAGTTTATTTTCCACAAAAAAAAAAAAATAATAATTTTGTCGGTATTTGCTGCGTTTGTTTCTTCACTCGCCTTTTTTTCTTCTAAATTTTTAAATGATTATTTTTCACTATTTATTTGTGTTGTTGTGTTTGTGCATATGTATGTATGTACATATGTATATGGTGTACTGTTGTTGCCGCTACTGACGCGCTTGTTTGTGCTTTTCTTCTGTACTTAATAATCAGCTCACGTTTATATTGTTACTGTAACCTTTTTTTAGACTTTTATTTAAGGCTTATAAATAATTATATTTTTGTTTTCTTTCCATTTTATTTATTTTTTATTCAATTTCAATCAGCTGTCTTTTGTGTGCCTCCAACGAGAAAACGTGGGCTAAATGTCTGCTCAGATGGTGCAGTCTCTCACTCCATCGCTCACACATTTTTCTTTTGAGCCACAGCATTTGCGATGTGTTTTTCGTTGCCAGCATTTTATGTTCGCCCCACCAACAATTTTTAACTACACCTTTCTTTGCGTGCTATTCGTATTTTTTTTTTGTTTTTTTTACTTGCATGCACAAACATTCTGGACACTTAACTTTTTATGACTTTTTCTTCAACTATCTATCTATTTATTCACTTTGCTGGCCTTTCATTACACGTTTTAATGTTCACATTGCTGCTTCATTTACTCGTACAAAATTTGCCGGTTTTATGCTGGTCTACTCGTCGTCAGGTATTCGTTGACTTCCCAATTTGATTGCTCTAAACGAGTTACCATGAAGTTACCATTTTATTTTAGGGTTTTCATTTGTCATGTTCTTTTATTTGCACAGTTGAACCATTACTATTTTTTTAAGTTGAGGCAGTTTTTTTTATTTGTGCGTGTAATTGATTCTACCTTCTGCCTAATGTTTTCCTCTTCCACCTTCTTTATAACACTTTTTTTAGGTATTTAAATGTTGTCACTTTTTTGCTCGCTTCAAAACCGGTTTTGTGGTACTTTTCTTTCTATTTATAGCCAGTTGCTTTTTTTTTATTCTATTACCAGTTGATTTTGGTGTGATTTTCTTCTCGCACTACTTTTCTACCGAAACCATCAACTTTTAAACTTATCCATTATTGTCATAATATGACAAACCATAAACTATAAATAAATTTACATATAAAAACGCCCCCATAGAAAATGGCTTAGGTAGAATTCAAACGCCTATTTTACAGAAACTAAACGCAGAAACATTTTTCTGGCTTAAATTGTTTCCAGATGTTGGCCACTTTTGAGTACAGACTTGGGTAGGGCCTTTTATAATAAAAAGAAAATCCAATTTCTTTTGACTTTTATTATTATTTTGAGCAAGAAACATCGATGTTATTTGGAGCAGAAAGAAACCGATAATTTGTACTTGTTATTTTTTTATGTATTCAATAAAAGTAAAGTTTAAAATAAACTTTTTGACCTGCATGTTTCCGAAAAGTTCGGAAAAATCTCGTAAAATTGGAAAAAGTAAAACACGAAAAATCACTGAAATATATTAAAAAAAAGTCCCAGAAAGTCCCGAAAAGTAAAACACAAATAGTCCAGAATGAGTCCTGAAAAATAGAGCAAAATAGAGCACGAAAAATTCGTAAAAATACTTAGGAAAAGTAGAACACGCTATTTAAATATGAGCTATGCAACCCTGTGTTTCTGCCAAACAACCAAGATTGATGATAGATTGTTTTATCAATTTTGCCAAACAACAATCAGCTGCTCGCCACAAAATGTAAACAAACAAACAAATGCAAAAACAATTTCAAGGAACAAGCAACAGTGTTGCCACTTGTTTGGTATATTTAAATAAAGTTAATATGAAACCCAACGAAAGCTAAATGGCATTTAAATAACAATCCTAAATTAAACCGTTTAAATATTCAGATAAAATTGAAAAAAATTCGTTTGAAGGGCAGATAAATTTTAAACACAACTTCAGAAAACGGAATTAAGAATCCGGTAAATTGCTAATTTATGTTGAACTGCCTCGAAATAATCTTGAACAGTTAAAATAAAGGCCGAAAAAATCATGAAGCATTAAGTTTTATTACCAGTGCTTAAAAAGTAATCGGTATTTCTTATTCATAATAATAAGAGTCATCAGAAAATAATAAACAATATCTTCGAAAAAAGGTTGATACATGATTTTAAAATCGTAAATTCAAATTGTTTTTACAGCAGATGTTTGATTGAAAATCTAATGGGTTACTTAAGTAAAAAAAAAAAAAAATCGTATTAAACTTTTTTAAGTAGTTTGCGAATTTTACATACTCGTAGTATACATTTTGCTTTCTTTTTACGATGCGCTCCAATCTATTTCCCACTTCCAAATTTAACACAAAAGCAATGCTATTTTTTTAAATTTCACACGCATGCTGCCATATTTGTGAGTGAAACATAAAATACTTTCATTTTTTTATAGTGGCCATAAAATTCCGCATACAGCATTATTCGCCTTAATTGGCAACTCGCAGCCGGCTGAAACTGTATTTATTTTTCCTTAAACGGCAACAATTAATGCAATGCGTTCGCTTCAATTAATACACACACACACACACAAAAACATCGTACATAAAACCAGAATGTTTGGCATCGTAAACTCGTTTCAAACACTGTTCCATTTATTTCCGTGGGGTCAGCGTGTTGTTGTGCATTAAATTTACATACGAATGAATACCTTTTAGTTAGTTACTCAGCTCTGCAATTCTCCAACTCGCTCGTTGCTACACATTCATTCAATTGTAAAAATAACTTCTTTTTTTTTGTGTGAAATTACGCTTAAAATAAAATGTAACGGTAAGAGGCATAAATAACGCTCGTAAATCTATAAATGTTGTTTTCGCAGAGTGCTTTTTTGTTTTTTGGTCATGATATTAGACAAAACTCTAATTGCCTAGTGTCGCTGCTCGTTGGTTG
>NW_023459773.1:38781-49423 GCF_013731165.1 Rhagoletis pomonella | reverse complement strand
TTGTAAATTTTTGCTTATTTTGTATGTAAACACACTCAGCTCACACATGTAAATAACGAAAAATACTTTCAAATTCATTAGAATCCTCTTAAACAAGTTATTAAATACTTTTCAACATGAATTAGCAGAGTGCACTTTTCTTTTGTTTACAATTTGGTTGCCAACCACACTACAGCTGATCGTTTGACACATTTACTAGAATTTACCAGCAAAAAATTCTCGGACTAAAACTGGTAACTTCTGACAGAGAGAGAACCGTATTGACTATTTCTGACTAGTCCGGACTCGTACGGGATCGCAACTACAATATATTTTGAGAGAATGGTCGATAGATGACAGTAGAAGCCTCGATAAATGTCAACGGAATGTTCGATAACTTTCGATAAGAATCTTTTAGAGTAGCTATAAGTGCTAACTGTAACGCACAGAGAGTTCAGTTGTAAACCAGAAAACTCATATCGAATCTCTCACAACACTTATACGATATGCGAGTTTAATGCTGACTTCCTGGGGCTGGATCCTGTAACTGTCAAAAAATGTAGTGTACACCGAGTGGAAAACTCACAACCAAAAACTCACCGAATAAAACTACCTTACAGCTCTTTATTAAAGAGATTTTTGACAACATCCTCCTGTGAGCGGCCGAATTAAAGCGTATATGCATAGTTTCGGTTCGAAATCGAAATGCAACGTAAATATAACAAAACACCGAAATTTTACATATGCATATTTTGGTTAGAAAACCGAAATATCGCATATGGGAAAAACGAAGTAATGCATGCATGCACAGTTTCGGTTCAAAACCGAGATAATGCCCATATGCATGTTTCCATGCAGCCGTACGCGACATTCGTACGCTTATGGAGTAGCATAAATCTCTCAAAAATAGAAGTTACTCAAAAACAAGATTACAGTTATGTTGCAACCCAAGGGTACTGTTTAAGAAAAATGTAAGCAGCCTCCCAACTTTGGTGTGGAAAATATCCGTTCAAAACAAGGTGATAACGTACGCGAAAAGAGAGAGGTGTTTTTAAGGCGCATACACATATATGCGAAAGTCTGCGAATCATGTGAGTTTTTCTTTTCTTTAAAAATTCCTAAACTAAGCTAAATAATGTACTTTTACAATACCTCCATTTTTTAATAGAAATTATCTATGGTTAGTTTTTATTGAAAAAAAAACATAATAACGTACGCGACAGATTTTTCCCCCATTCTAAATTTTTACTAGTAACACATACTAAATTAAATTTTTAATTTAATTTTTTCAGTTCTCCTCTCCACCGTTTCGCGTTTTCAAAATCTTTTGCCGCCATCTGAATTCGAAATTTAAAGTCATAAAGTCGTTTGAATTCATTTGCTTGCATTTTCGGTTTACATTTTCATGGAAAGACCCATATGGGAAAAACGAAGTAATGCATACATGTACAGTTTCGGTTCAGTACCTAAATAATAAGAAATAAATAAAATAAATAAAATAAATAAACCGAAGTAGTGCATATCGAAAAATCGAATTAATGCATACATGCACAGTTTCAGTTGAAAAACGAAATAATGCATATGTGAAAAACGAAGTAATGCATACTTGCACACTTTCGGCTGAAAGCCGAAACAATAATAATAATAACAATAGATTGGCATATGTTAGTGTTTGGCCGAGCTTCTCCCCCGATTTGTGGCGTGCGCCTTGATGTTGTCACACAATGCGGAGGGAAGCTGTTTTTCATGGCAGAAATACACTCAATATCTTTTTTGCGATGTTGCTTTGACCAGGGCTTGAACCCAGGCGCAGCGAAGTGGAGCGCGCACTGCTTACCACTACACCACAACCCGAAACAATGCATATGTGAAAAACGAAGTAGTGCATACATGCACAGTTTCGGCTGAAAACCGAAATCATGCATATGAGAAAAACCCGAAATTATTTATGCATATGCACTCTTTCGCTTGAAAACCGAAATAATGCATATGACGAAAACCGAAATAAAGCATACATGCACAGTTTCGGTTCAATTCTGAAATAATGCATATGAGAAAAACGAAGTAATGCATATATGCACTGTTTCGTTTGAAAACCGAAATAATGCATATGACAGAAACCGAAATAGTGCATACATGCACAATTTCGACTCAAAACTGAAATAACGCATACATACATGCACAGTTTCGGCTGAAAACCGAAATAATGCATACCAGACAATACCGAAATTACGCATATGCATACATTCGTCTTAAAAGCGAAATAATGCATATGAAAAAAAAACGAAGTAATGCATACATGCACAGTTTTGGTTCAAACCCGAAATAATGCATATGACAAAAACCGAAATAAAGCATATATGCACAGTTTCGGTTAAAAACGAAATAATGTCAAAATGCACAGTTTCCATATGCGCAATTTCGGTGCCCCTTGTGTACCACAAATAAACAAAGGCGAAGTGGATATTAAATTGAATGTGACAAGAGAAAATTTTCTTAATATTAAATTTTCGACAGTAAACGTGTTTTAATTGTGCTAAATTGTAAAAATTTATAATTTGCAATAAGAATTAATTAGGAAAATCTGAAAAATTTTGATTTTTGTGCAAATATTAGTAAATTGCAGAGCATTTAAAGTTTCTGGGGCGTCGTTTACTTGTAGACCAGAATTGCCAAAATCGAGAAAACCAAAGTAGCGGTATGTCTGATGGCGCCACCTATGTTCGCTGCATCGTGGCTCAGACGGTGTATTCTCCAAAACTTAAGCGCTGATAAAATTACAAATTTCGAAATGCAGTGGAAAAACATACATTTGTTTTCACGGAAAATACTGACTCCACCATAAACTCTTAGATCTAGGTTAAAGAATTCAAAAATTAATTAGAGGGAAATACTTTTCTGAATGCGCGGTTTTGTTTTTACCTTACTAATTTTGCCTTAAGTAGAGAAGGAAATTAAACTTATCAGAAAAATTTTTCGCAAAAATGATTCGTAACACGAGTTTTTATGGTAAATTCAAATATCTGAAAGTGCAGGTTTCAACAGTTTGTAACGTATTTTTAGTTCATTGTTTATTTTATATAAATACATATATACATACATATAAGTGTTTAAGTGCCGTAGTAATGCACTTGAAAAATATGCTCTTTATTTTGGTTGCAAAAGTTTTTTCAGCACTTAAATTTTTAAAATTCGTTAGTTTTATTAAAATTGCGGAAAATGTAAAAGCAACTTTACGTCAATAAATGCTCAACTTAAAAAAAAATTAGCTCTTCATTTTAGCTACTATTGGTATTATTTAGCTCTTTTTTCGACTGATTTAGCTCCAAACTAAATAATTTTCTGGCAACACTGATTCAGGGTTCATTCGAGGAAAAACAATAAAAAGTTTCATAAGCTCAAAATAGTGAAGCAAATACTTACATTTGAACAATGTTTGGCTGCCTTCCTATGCTACTTACATATGTACATATTTTCTACATTCTTTGCTCGTAGCATATTGAGCTGAAAATTGATGCTCATTATTTACAGTACTGAATTCCACATAAGAAAGCGTAGCTTGCATGTCTCGACAGCAATACGGATAACTACGATGTGTGTCATTCCCAGTTTTTTATGTCTTTTTTATGCCAATTTATTTTCCATGCTGTGAATTTCTTACAAATGACACGCTCGGAGTGCCGCAGAATGATGCGTCCTGGTTGAGGATGCGACAAGTCCTCTGTTCCACTTTTGTGAATATAAGACTGTATGTACATTTGTCTGCAGGTTTCCAAATATCTGTTTACACAGTGCCGGTGTAGTGGTCCGGGCGCCGAAATTTGAGGGGTGCCTCTAGCATCAGCTCCTCTTAACCACTTACATACATATTTTGAATGGACACTTTTATGAGTGAAATAATAACCAAATTCAGCGTATAACCCGGCGAGCGTTAGGTTAGGTGTATTACACCCCGACTGTGATTGGCCGCTCTATAAGTTTGCATCTAATTGTTAAAATGTGCTGTGCGGCAGAGTAGCTGCAGAGGAAAAGGGGAGGGAGAGGTTACTGACTGGACCTGGAAGTGTTAAAAACGGTGTCAAAGTACTCGGCGGGTGAGTTACACCCACCTTACGCTCCGTGATACAAACGTGCTAAGAAGAATAATCCAAGTCTGATTCATTATTGAAGTGAAACTTCTTTAGCGGCGGTTGGTTGGTTGGGAGTAAATTGGCAAATTCAGCGGAAATTGCACACGGATCTGGTTGGGACGGAAATGATGCAACGGAAGTGATGCAACGGAAATGGTGCAACGGAAATGATTGGGGCTGAAACAAGTACTTCTTGTGTATATGCAACGGAAATGATGCAACAAAAAGGATGCAACGGAAATGGTGCAACGGAAATGGTTGGGGCTGAAACAAGTGCTTCTTATGTGTATGCATATGGTATCTATAAATTTAACCAAAATTTGCTAACAAAAGGTTAAAGAATAACACTTAGAAAAAGACCAATACAAGAATGAAAGTAAAGGCGACTACGTACATAAATGAAGAAAAGGATAAAGGCAGAGGTAAAAATAACAACAAAAACAAAGATGCGTAAAGATAAAGGCAAAAATGAAGACCAAGGTAAATCTAAACACTTTACTTATATATATAAGAACAAATGTGAAGGGGAATATGTAGCTGAAAAAAATGATGAACATAAAAGTAAAGACAAAGAGGAGGATGAGGATACCGATAAAAGCAAAGATGAAGATAGGGGAAGAAAGATTAAAATAGAGGTAATTAAAGAGGAAAGGATATAGAGAGAGACACAGAGACTCAATCTGGGAGCTATTTTTGGATTTTAGAGATTTTCGGGATTCTCGAGACCTACCGATAAAATAATCGATATTTTTATCGGTTTTGTTATCGATATTTATCGATTTGTTATCGATATTTACCGATTTTGTTATCGATATTCATCGGTTTTTTATCGATAATTATCGATGTTGTTTTCGATATTTAACGTCTTTGTTAGCGATATTTATCAATTTTTTTATCGATTTTAATATCGATATTTATCCGATTTTGTTATCGATATTTATCGATTTTATCGATATTTATCGATTTTAATATCGATATTTATCCGATTTTGTTATCGATATTTATCGATTTTATCGATATTTATCGATTTTTTATCGATATTTATCGATTTTGTTATCGATATTCATCGATTTTGTTATCGATATTTATTGAATTTGTTACGGATTTTGTTATCGATATAAGTCGATTTTGTTACCGATATTTATCGATTTTGTTACCGATATTTTTATCGATTTTCTAATCGATTTAGCTACCAATGGTATTATCGATGTTGCTATTGAAATTTTTATCGAATTTGTCATCGATTTTGTTATCGATAGAGTATAATGATAAAAATGAATATAATGAAAAAACAGAATAACATGAATGTTATTAAAACGAACAATGGTACATTGATAGAAAAAAAGCGAAAAAATATAACCTTAAGCAAAAGCAGATGTTTGTATGTATAGATAGATAAGTAACGTAAGTTTCACTTCTACAGTGTGGCCCAGGCGCACTTACTTGTTTGTAAGATAGAAATAGTTTTTTTTATGATTTGTTATTATTAAACTTTATTTAGACTTGGAAAAATGGTTTTGTTTAATGTTTTTTATTTTATATTAATACTTCTATATTGGCAGCAGAACTGTCAACTTGGCTCAAACCATGCCATTTTCGGCCCTATTTTACTTCAAATGGCACTTAATTTTTCAATTTGGTACAAAGTGTCAAAATGGCACTTTTGAAAAATAGTAATATTTCAATACATTTTTGTGAAATCCTTTGCGTGTACTGGTTTTTCTCAACAAAAATTTTTTGATTTCTATAGTGTCTACAAATGGTTTATCTTACTTTAGCATTGGACTTTTGTTTTAGGAATGTGTTTCCAATTTTAATGGTAAATGGAAAGAATTAAAAAGAATTGCACCTTTTTTGGCACTTTTATTTTTCTATTTGGCACATTTTGGCACTTTTATCCTCAATATGGCACTTCATAGCTAAGCATAGTTGGAAGCCCTGATTGGCAGTATCTACAAGTGTACAGTTACCAAACGTACTGATTTTATCAGTACAGTACTGATTTTTCAACTCTTGTACTGATTTTATTCATTTCTTCAATCAGTACGCTAATGTCCTGATTTTTCAAAATTTTTACTGATTTGTACTGAATTTCAATTAAAACAAAATACTTTAGCATTTTCTTAAGGTTTTTACATAACGTTGGAACTTTCTTATATTACATTTACATTGAGCCCAAATGCGTCATTTGGGCGAGAAATCTGAAATGCGAGGCCAAATCACGCATTTCTCCATACAACTTCAAATTTCCAAAATGACGCATTTAAACAAAATCACGAAGCAAATGCGTTCCAATTGCCGCACTATTTTATTGAACTCACTCAGAAACAAAAGTTCCACAAAAGCTTTTGTTTGTCTTTGACTTTTGGAATTTTTCAAAACAAACACAACGAAATGAATACATCTATGAAATTTGTGTACAAAAATAGTTAATTTATACAATACCTTTACACATTTTAAGTTAAATCAAAGAATAATTGCCCTGTTGTGTCCACAAAGTGTTAAAAATATAATAAATGTAGTGTTTGTTTACATTCATTTTGTTTTTGTCTTCCCTTTTCATTTGATGAGAAGTCAAAGCAAATGCGGATCAATCAGTGTAAACACCTTCAAATGACTGATTTCAAATCACGAATTTCGGTCCAATGTAAATGTAATATTAAAGTGTACTGTAAAAAATAAGAAAAAAATAATTTAATTATAGTTGACATATTTTAGATAATAGGTTTGTTCGACACGAGTCCGCGGGTACCCGCGGGTGCCCAAAACAGTCCATAAAGCGTTCCTCATGCTAAAAAAATTGGATAATAGAGACCGAATACGTTCCACTTTTGGATCGTAAATGTCTTATTCTTTATGCACGAAACAGCCCGGGCTTTTTTCCGGGCACAAAAGTGCAAAAGGGCAATTTGAAATAACAGCTGTTGTTGTTTAAATCCGAAAGCAAATTTTATAAAAACAAAAGTGGAAAATATCACAGAATTTTCAGAAAATGTAGTTATTTGGTAATTTTATTAGCCATATAAGATAAATACACGTAAAATCATTGTTTAGAGCTGATATGTTGATTCCGGGCATGAAATGTGGTTTTTGGGGTTCCTCGCGCTTTGGGCACTTTTGGCACGTGTTGGCACATTTTTGACACTTGTGAGAGAGTAGCTTATTTTTACGCTATAATTACCGGAGCAGCCCGGAAAGCGTGGGGAACGAAGCTAATGTTTGATATGCCCAAGAAATTAATACAACAAAAAGATCGATCGTTTTATGAACATATCGCCGGGTTGTTACGTACCAGTTGCGATAACAGCTTTGTTACACACGCGGGTACCCGCGGGCTCGTGTGGAACAAACCTAATATGATGGAACTTAAATTATTTAAAAAGAAGGCTGAAATTTTTGTCGAGTGCTGTTAGTTATCTCGAGAATAACTTTCAGTTTAATAACAATAAATTTGAATATTCGAATGGCTTTTGCATATAACTTACAACTCCTTTTTCTCAATTTACTGACATTAGTTGCATGGGCGTAGCCAGAACGAAATTTAGGGGGGGCCCATACAAAATAAAAAATTCAAAACCAATAACTTACTTATG
This sequence comes from Rhagoletis pomonella, assembly GCF_013731165.1. Lineage (NCBI taxonomy): Eukaryota > Metazoa > Arthropoda > Insecta > Diptera > Tephritidae > Rhagoletis > Rhagoletis pomonella. The sequence goes on along the minus strand of NW_023459773.1, from coordinate 41,721 downwards.
TACTAAAATTTTTTTTATTATAGCTTAAAATTATTGTAACCAATAAAGGTAAATATGTTGTACAAAAAACAAATAAACAGAAGTTCACAAAAGTTGATATAAAACTATTCGTCGATTTAAATTGTTAACTTTTTACTGAGCATGTTTATTTTACGAGGAGGAAGCATCGAAAGCCTAACCCCTTCCGTGTGAGACTTTAACCCAAACTAAAATTCCTACCGTCATGTACCGTTCCCCTCCCGGTACCACCGTCAAGGATTTCGTCGGGATTATAACACTGTGTGACTGATAAGGTTATAGATCTATTCTCTTCCTCTTCTTCCTTTTTGGCGCTGTAACCGCCAAAGCGATTTTGACCAACTGACGCCTATTAGAAATGCCAAGTGAAGCCAGAATACTTTCAGAGCTGGGGCGTCGGTGTCCATTCGAACGACATGATCAAGCCAGTTGAGCCGCTGTATTTTAATACGCCACATACCAGCACGGGCATGATGAGTGATTTATAGTGTGGTTTTCGTACGTCGAGAGAGGACTTTACTCCTGAATTGCCTACTCAGTCCAAAGCAGCACTTGTTGGCAAGAGCGATTCTGCGTTGGATTTCCATGCTGACATTATTACAGGTGTTAATGCTGGTTCCCAAGTAAACGAAATTCTCTACTTCCTCGAAATTATAACTGTCAAAAGTGACGTGGGTGCCAGGCGCGAATGTGCTGATTGTTTGTTTGATGACAGGAGATACTTCGTCTTGTCGTCGTTTACCACCAGACCCATTCGCTTTGCTTTGTCCAACTTGGAAAAGTCAGGACAGACTTCGCGGTTTTTCTTACCGATGATGTCAGTGTCATCGGCATAAGCCAGCAATTGTACGCTCTTGTAGTAAATTGTTCCTAAGCGGTTCAGTTCTGAAGATCTTATTATCTTCTCCAACATCAGATTAAAGAAGCCACATGAAAGAGAGCCGCCCTGTCTGAAACCCCGTCTGGTGGCGAAAGGCAACAGAGCAGAGCTGGTGGTATTACTCAACGTCACAGGCGTATGACAGACATAGCGGCATATACCTTTAAGTACTGTCGAAAGCGGCTTTAAAGTCGACAAATAGGTGGTGAGTGCGGATCATTTTCTCGCGGGTCTTTTCCAAGATTCGGCGTACTGTGAATACCTGGTCTATGGTAGACAATACATTCGATAAGACCTTGCAACCTATGCTTAGAAGGCTGATCCCGCGGTAGTTGGTACGCATGGCGGGGTCGCCTTTCTTGTGGATTGGGCAGAGCGCACTTGAATTCCAGTCGTCGGGCATGCACCTTATTACCTCCTTGCCATCGTAATTAAATAGCTCAGCTGACAGGCCGTCAGCTCAAACAGATTTGGCACTTTTCTTCATAGTCAGTCGCTGGGATATCGACTCCATCGTCATCGACTGGGACCTCGAAGTGCTTCCGCTATTCAAAAGGGTCGAAAAGTGTTCCCTCCATAATCTGAGTACGTTCTGGACATCGGTCACTAGGTCGCCATGGTTGTTCATACAAGAGTCTTGAAACCTTCCGTAAGTCGCTGAACTCTCTGCTAAAAATTTCGGGTGTTTTTTCTGTCGGACAGCATTTCAAGCATTTTCTCACACTCGCGATCGTACCAGTAATTAGCGGGAAATGTGGTTCCACTGCTCGCGCAAGTCGGTTTGTTGAAGAGTGCTCTCTCACAGCAGGTGTGAGGGTCGAGCGCCGAATCCATTGGCCGTCTGTTTTGATTTCAGCTTTTCGACGTTGAACTTTCCCTGCATTGTTGGGGGCCCTTTTTTTGCTTCTCCGAGGTTAGGTCGTATATTGGATGCATCAATATAGTAGTGCGAGTCGATGTTTGGCCCTCGGAGTGTACGTATGTACATCTAAAACATCCATGTAGCTTGAGAGAACGAAAAATGACACTGAAGATGGAACAACGCCGAAACCGGTTTGTCTCCAAACCAAATTTGACAAGGGACGACGGAAAATCGTTCCAAAATACATCACACTCCTACCCTGTCGGAAACACCAACAACGAAAATGAGAATAGCTTGATGGATGTTTTTATGCTAGAACCCAGTAATACATACTGCCAAGCTTCGGGCCCCGGCGAAGTGGATCATCCTCAGCCCGCCGTTTCTATGTGGAGGCTGATTTTTTTCGACACTGGCACCAAAGATCCCTTCGTTGCCCACCTTGGCATTTAAATGGCCAAGCACGATTTTTATACGTGTCGGGGGCAGCGCTAATATGTACGCTCTAAGCTAAGAGAGCCTTGGATGCCTCGTCCTTCTCTTCCATCGGGGCATTGGCACATGTGAATGAGATGTTGAAGAATCTCGCTTTGATGCCGATTGTGGCTAGACTTTCGTCCACTAGAGTGAACGCCGGTCACAAATCCAACACCGAATTGCACTCCTTTACGTGGCAACTGTAGTAGACGTCGCAAGGCTCACGCTTACCTTCCTCGCCCCGTCCATCGCATTTCGTGGATGGAGCTGATGTCAGCCTTTATTTTCCCTAGGACTTCAACCAGCCGGGCAGAGGCACCATCCCGATTAATCCCCAGCGCACGCGGGGTGTTACGCCCTCCCACTTTACCTCGCTCCCAAACTAGCGTTCGGTCGCTACCCAGAGTATTCATGGATATAAATATCCGGACGTTTGAACCGTAAGCACACGAATCACTTCTGGCCACTCCCAGGTGAATGGCCGTCAAAAGCTTTGCAGTACTGGGAAATGTACAAAACATAGTGGCCAAAAACGAATATCTCAACTAAACCCTGATGAATTTTTTTAAATTCGCTCTACATACCTGTATAATAAACCAAATAGCCGGACAAAACGTTAAATGATATACATACATATGTATGTATGTATAAGTATGAGGGCGTACTCAAAATGTTCAATACGCCCTCATACTTATACATACATACA
>NW_023459773.1:37305-38681 GCF_013731165.1 Rhagoletis pomonella | reverse complement strand
CCGCCCCCCCCCCGCCCCTACCTGGCTACGCCCATGATTAGTTGTGTTTGTTTACAAATTATCAAGTAACTTTGGCAGCAACTCTCCAGTAACTTTATTTCTAAGAATTCGCTCTCATAGACAAAATTTACAAAAAAGTACGCGAACGCTATTCCAGTAATAATTTGCAAGTTTCATGAACAGCTGATAAATTGGTTGTTTATTCGCAAGAATTTCCTAATAAAACAATTTGTTTTATATTTAAATAGGTTTAGTTTGTGAATTTCTACAATAAAAATCCACAAACAGTTTCCTTATTAGTTTAAATTTCATCCAACAACATGCGATCAGCTGTTTTTCGTACTGGCAAATTCTTACAAGTAAAAATTTATCCAGTAAAATCCAGGAAAAACTGGCAACTTTAACTGTCATTTTTCGCTCTCTCAATTTCTCCTACTTTGCAAGTTTTTGCGTACGAAAACGCCAAAACATGAAAGTTCGTAAAAACTTTTACTGGATTTTACTGGAAATGAGTAAACAAACGCAATTATTGTAAAAGGGTTTTGCATACAAGACATAGAGTTAGATACTCTTTTTAGCGAATTGTTAGTCTTTCACAGTTTGTGCGTAGTTGAAAAACTATTAAAGCCAAGAGGAAATATAAATGAAGTCCTTAAAAAGTGGTAAGTTTTCACAGTATGAAAAAAATATTTAATTTTGCTGTTTTTCACATCCCACACTCAAACGAAGCAACTGAGAGGATCTTAAGAATAAAGTTTGTTTCCTGGCGCAAAGAGAGAAACCGGCTTCTAATTAAAATTTTTGAAAGTGAACTTCAAATTAAAAGTAATTTGAAAATGAAATGTACGGAATTCTTTGACTATTTAAACACTGAAGATGGGAATGATCTCATTATAGCTATTCAAAAATGTCACAAATATAAAATAATTTATTGGCTCTTGAGCATAATGATGTGTGCACTTATGCTAAAATTCATAACACTTTTATTTATTATGAACTATATTTTATTTATACACCAAAATATTGTTAAAAACAAGCACTCTGGCACTCTGAAAAGTACTGATTTTTTTGGCACGCAAAACCCTAACGTACTGATTTCGCGCATAAAAAATCTGGCAACCCTATAAAAGTGCAGACAGCAAACATTAAAGTACGGATATATAAAAAAAGGAAAAGGAAACCTAATAATCGTATGTAAAAAATTACAATTGAATTTATCCCAAATTGTCTCACATTATTATTTTTTTTTCATCTATAAACAGGGTAAAACTAAAACTTTGGGAGTAGTATAATTCTTCCGATATCGGCCGTTGTCATGTGGCAACACGGGTAGGGCTGCCAGACGTCCCGGTTTTCCCGGACATGTCCCGGTTTTA
>NW_023459773.1:30943-37205 GCF_013731165.1 Rhagoletis pomonella | reverse complement strand
GTAGGGCTGCCAGACGTCCCGGTTTTCCCGGACATGTCCCGGTTTTATACTATTTGTTCCGGCGTCCCGGTCCAACCTTAAAATGTCCCGGGTTTCGTTTAAGTGTTTCGATTTGATTGCACAAATTTTGAATAAAAATGACTACACTGAGAGAAAAAACGCGTTGTAATATTAAGAAAAATTTTATGAATTTACTGGGGGAAATGACGCATAGTAAACATGAATATTTTTTATTTGATTATCGTTTTAAAATGTTCGTATTTAAAAACAATACTTCATACCAAACTGAACATTTGAATGCATATTTACATGTCTGGCTGTAGCTGAGTGCACGAGGATGCTTTCCACAATTTGCTAATTTCCAGACCGTCAGGGTTCAAATCCCATTACAGGCAGCATGGAATTTAAATATTTTTTTAAACTTAATTATGAAAAAGCATCCGTTAAGTGCAAAGCGCTTCATTTTAATATTGGCGTATTTGAATTGAATATTTCTATACTAAATACCAAAATTTTTATACTTAAATTTATTACGAGTTGGATTGGTGCTCTTTCATATGCGATTTTTTTTTTTAAATGTAGCACGTTTTGCATAAGCAATAGTTGATGATTAATATGTACCTAAATACGTTAAAATGACATGCACAGAGTTTTACAATTATATTAAGCAAAAGCCAGAAGTTTTGAAACAAGCTCACAGCAACGAAACAAATGACTGATATTTTAATGTTACCTTCTATTTTTTTTTTCGTGCCGTACAAAATTATTGGCTCGGAGACTCTTTCATCAGATCACAATTTCTAATCAGAAATTAGAAAAATTTTGAAAATGTAGCTTTTGAGCCAATTAGTAAAGTGCAAGTCTGAAGTTACCAGAAAATTTCGTTGATTTATTGCAATTATTTATTTTTTGCTGACAGTGTCTTCCACATACAAAAAAATGTCGACCATAGTTTGTATGGAAGAAACTCTCAGTAAAAACAATACCAAAAATTAACTAAATTTTTATTGGCTGCAAAACTTCATTTTCGAAATTTGTATAAAAAAGTCTGAAACGAAAGTTGCGAATTTGTATGCAAATTTATTGCATTTTCCCGAGTTTTGCACAAAGTTTAGAAATTTTATTTTTATGTTTTCTGATGGACTTAGTATAAACTGTATTTTTATAAGCAACAAAAAAGGTTCATGCATTGTGAAAAAATTTCTGTACTTTAGTTGTGGTAAATTGTTTTGTTTTGCTGGTGTACGTTGTAATGATCTCATGATCTCACGTTTTTATGTTTTTGTTTGTCAAAATAAAATTTTACTACATCCTTTCGTACGTGATTTTTGTCGAAACGAAAGGGAAGGAAGCGAGAGGCCTTTCCCACCCTTAAGTGTCCCGGTTTGGCAACAGAGATATCTGGCAGCCCTAAACACGGGGCGTATTCCAGATGGATTATTAGAGGAAAGTATTTGGCTAAAATATAAAATAATAAAAACATTATTTATAAGTTTCAATACATTTATTGAAAACACTGTACAGCACTCGGCTGGGTATTGGACCAACCCAACATTTTTTAAGAGATTGAGTCATACGTAAAAAAAGTAAGTTCACCGTTTTTCGAAGTTAGCCTCCGAAATCGAGGTATGGGCCTTCGAAGTTGGAAATTGGACCTTTGGTAAAACAATTGTTTTTAATTATTGCATGTAAAAAGCGAAAAAAGTAAAAATACAGACGTGGTCTGCTTTTCTTTCTTATTTATATGGTATACAACATTTTTTGTGAAAACTTATATTACAGGTGCTATAAGGGGTCAAAGTTCAGGTCTTCGAAAAATTAAATTCCTTATATTTCAACCAATTTGGAAATGATTTAAAAAAATATATTATATCGTTATAAAGGTGATTAAACCCCCTTTCTTTCAATATACATATTTGTATACTTCGTATAGAAAAATTTTAGTAAAAACACATTTAAATGAAATAATATCTTTTTTATAAAAAAAATATTTTAAACAAAAAAATTACAAACCGATTTTTAAGAAATTGGTATCTTTGTTAAGACAATTAAATCCCCTTTCTTCTGATATGCATATTTGTATACTTTGTATATAAAAATTTTAGAAAAAACACATTTAAAGGAAAAAATACATTTAAAGGAAAAAATACATTTTTTTTTATAAGAAAAATATTTTAAACAAAAAACTTACTCACCGATTTTTAAAAAATTGGCATTATAAGGCGATTAAACCCCCTTTTGTCTAATATGCATATTTGTATACTTCGTATAGAAAAATATGGAGAAGCTCGGCCAAACACTAACATATGTGTAAGCGCCAATCTATTATTATTATTACACAAATGTGCATATCGAAAAATTTTATGAAATATAAGGAATTTAATTTTTCGAAGGGTTGAACTTTGACCCCTTATAGCACCTGTAATATAAGTTTGCACAAAAAAAGTTATATACCATTTAAATAAGAGCAAAAGGAGGACTACGTCTATATTTTTAGATTTTTAGTTATTTATATGCAATAATTAAATATATTTTTTTACCAAAGGTCCTATTTCGAACTTCGAAGGCCCATATCTCGATTTCGAAAAACGGAGATATTACTTTTTTACCTATGACTCAATCTCGTAAAAAAATTGGTTTGGTCCAATACCCAGAAAAAAGTAGATTTTGCCGTACAGTGTAATATATGCATATTATAGGTACAAAGCGAATGAAGAAGTTAACTTTTAGTATGAACTCTAGCAAAAACATTTCAAACATAAAGCCACATCACATTTTGCACAGGCTACTCGTCCTATAGTTTTACATTCTGCACCAGAACAACGACGTTTTTTACAAGCTTTTATTTAACTTCCCTTGTATGTATGTATGTACATATGTATGTATCTTTGTATGTCCTGGAACTTTGCAGTCAATATTTAACAAACTTCCCGATGAGCTACAGACTTGAAACTTCAAACTTAGCTCAGTACTCGAGGACAATGCAATACAAAAGATGACTTAATCCGCTAGGTGGCGCAGGAGTCGAGATATTTGTAAAGCCCGCATTTATAGTCTGATCTGGTTAATATTTAGAACATATATTAGTTGCATGAAAAGAAATAAATCCGCAAAAAAGTTTGCTGATAGGTGGCGCAGGAGTCGAGATATTTGGAAAAACCGTATTTATGATCCAATTGAGTTCACATTTCGAATGCATATTGCTTACATGAAAAGAAATAACTACACAAAAATTTTTGGCAGTTATGTTGCGCGCGAGTCTAAATCTAAATTTAAACTTGCACTGAAAAACTGGGCCTAAAATTGCGACATCAAAGAAATCACATAACACTTAATCCATTCATAAGTTATTCGCGGTCTGACGTACGTAAGTTTGGTATATATATACATACAAAGATTTATTTTTAATAACAATCAGAGGCTATATTTGATGTAAATAAGTTGGTTTCAATTTAATAATTAAAACAAATACCTCCATGCACTATTATGAAGAACTTTTTGTGGAACTTCGCTACTTTTTGAAAGGTGATTGAATTCTTCCCCTTTTCCTCTTGCTTCCAAAAACATACCTCTGGGTGGGAGTATCAAATTTTAGAAAAAAGCTACTTGCAAAATCTTTAATAATTAAATCATGACAACAAACTAACACATTCGTCTCATTCTCTCGTAATTTTATGAAGGTTTCACTTCCACCGTGTGTGCACTGCACACACATGGTGGAATACCATGATTCAATAATAGAAAGGTTTTGTAATAAAACAGTCCTCTCGCTCCCACACATAAAATCGGCTTCTTTACTTGTGCAGAATGTTGCTCACTCTACAGTTTCTAGTTAGTAGTTTATACTAAATATTCGTTGGCATCACCTTCGATTGCGTAATTTTCTGGAACAAGTACAGAATAGCGACCGTTTAGCTAAAAAATAACCAAAAGTGTCGATTGATAGAACTTTTTACGCTGATTTCACCGATACCAAATTATATAAAGAAGATATAAGAGGTTTATTTGCTTTGTTTATTTATATTTTTTATTATCAACTAGTTCTAAAAGCCCAAAAGTAGATCATGATAAAATATGTATATCGAATTAAAGATAATCGCGTGTACTTTCTAAATAATATAAATTTCTTTGCCATTAATCATGCATAAAAAACAAATTCAATTATATACATCAGCTGAAAGATAAATTGATTATGGCCCCTATTATGAGTTGCATTCGATCTTCGACTGTGGTCGAAAGTGCTGATCGAACGAATTTTCATTTGGTATTATGGCACTCATTCGGTGAAGAATAGCACTATTGTGAATTTCGCTCGTTTAGGTTGTTCACAATAGTATATTTTTCACCGCTGAGAAGCTTTGTTTACAAGTCGAGCAAACTAAATAGTGTGCTTATACATATTTATGTAAATTTGTGCAAATAAAAACGAAATAAAAAAGAAAGCGAAGAATGATATAAGAAAGAAAACGTGGTAAAATCCCTGTAGGGAAAACACGAACTAGTGAACCAAATTTCTAGTTCTGTACTAGTTCTTTTCCGCCAAAAACGAACCAGTCCGATAGTAACTAGTCCCGCACCAGGCCAAAACCAGTGAAATGTGGTACTTTCACTAAACTATTTTATTTCAAATTTTAAACGCAGGGAAGGTAGTCATTATGAAAAAAATAATTTAAATCGGCATTTAATCATTATTTTATGAATTATTATTGAGTTTTATTTTTTCGCTCAAACGGAAATAATTTTTATTTGATTTTTATGTTTGGGATTACAAATAATGATTATTTTATGATTTTTATTTTTTCGCGCAGAGATTATCATTAATTTTGAGTTTTATTTTTCCACTTAAAAATAATGATAATTTATAAAATTGGAAAGGCCATACAGACGCAACCTACTGAAATTTTGACCTGAAAAGTTTGGGTCTTATTCCTCTTATAAGGGTGCGGCTACCTCTCAAAAGGATACGTCGGTAATCACGCTGGTATAGTTTTTGAGTTGCTTAATAATCATTATACTTAGTGATTCCATAAACAAAGGCCAAGATCCTGAAGGACAATTGAGAAAGGCAATGCAGTTGCAGAAAAAGAGGCATTTAATAAAAAAAAGTGTTAAAATAATTATCACTTTCTCACTAAATTTATTTAAAAATGCAAGCCACCAGAGCTACCTTTTTTTAAGCAAAGGCAATTATTTTTTTATGCAATCCAGCACAGCTACCTTAATACAGTCGGTCAATAAAGTTTAGGTACAACGTTTCGTAGTTTTCGGTAATTTTTTATAAAAATATGGTCAATTCTACAACAAAATCCCGAAAAATCAGAGTTCCAAACCTTGTGCAAAATTTAAGATAATTCTGCAAAATTTCATTAAAATAATTCACTTTCTATTTACGCTCTCTAGAAAAAGTTTTTAAGCCCATTCAATTTTAGTATAATGAAATGCAAGTGTGAGGAAGCTAGGACTTACCCAACAACAAAAAAAAAAAATGCTAAATATCAATGGTAAGTCCTAGCTACCTCAAACTTGCACTTTGTTATACTAAAATTGAATGGGCTAAGAACTGAGTAATTAACTTTTTTCTAAAGAGTGTAAATTGCAATACTTGGATGGAAATTCGCAGAGTTTTCTTTAATTTTGCATAAGGTTTGGAACTCTGATTTTTGAGGTTTTGGGTGTAGAATTAAGCATATTTTTATACAAAATTAGGGAAAAATAAAATATTTAAAAAATAGTTGCCGGTATTGTAAAAACTTCACTGTACCTAAACTTTATTGACTGACTGTATATCTTATTTAAGTTAAGTACGACAAAAACTTTCGAAGTACTTCATATACATATAAGCTTAAAAAGAACTGAATTTACTTAAAAATCCATATGCTTAAATTTAGACAAGTAAGACAAAGTGAACCAATATTTTTATACCCGAGCGCACTTGTGCACAAGGGTATATTAATTTTGTTCACATAACGGTTGTTTGTAACAGCCAAAACGAATCGAGATAGATATAGACAAATGTATACATAAATGATCAGGATGAAAAAAGAAATCGATTAAGCCATGTCTGTCTGTCCGTCCGTCTGTCCGTGTACACGATAACTCGAGCAAAAATTGAGATATCTCAACGAAATTTGGTATGTAGGTTTCCCTTAATCCAAGGTAGGTTGGTATTGAAAATGGGCGAAATCGGACTTTAACCACGCCCACTTCCCATATAACGGTAATTTCCAGAAATACGAAAACTGCGATATTTTAGTAACTACTG
>NW_023459773.1:25901-30843 GCF_013731165.1 Rhagoletis pomonella | reverse complement strand
CATCTAGCGGAAGGTTTCGGAAGGGTGAAAAAACATATATTTAATACCCGAACTTAGACTTTCTTACTTGTTACTTTTAAGCAGAACGCACTTTTGTTTTTTACTTACTACTTAAGTTTAATACTACTACTACTACTAATGTGGTTTATAAATTTTTAATAAATGCGTTTAAACATTTGTGATTGTATTGTCCTTCCTTCAACCGATCGTATTTAATATAGAAGGGAATTGTTTCGACAAGCCTGATTAGAAATGTAGATCTAAGGTGACGAATTTATAACAGGATGGGAACTACATATAAAAAATTGATGCAGATCGAACTAGATCTTATCTGTCGAATTAGGAACTGGTTTGGAACTAAAGAAAAGGGGATGCAGAACGAACTAGATCTCATCTGTCGAATTTGGAACTGGTTCGGAACTATAGAAAAAGGTATGCAAAACGAACTAGATCTTATCTGTCGAATTTAGAACTGGTTCGGAACTAGAGCCAAAGGGTTGCAACGGGGAACAATTGACACTTTCTAGGACATCGCAATGTTAAATTCGCCAGTCGCTAGCATGCAAAACAAAAGGCACTAGAACCGAACAAGTTCCGCACTAGTTCGTTTCCCTACAGGGAAATGAGTACATCGGAGTTCTGGTTGAACGATTCGTCAGAGGATGAGAGCTTAGAAAACTGGCCAGGAGCAGAAAACGTTTAAGAGAGTTTTAGTGTAGTCTTTCGAATATATTTTGACATACAATATATTTAAGAAATTTTGTGATCCAAATCTATTTAAAATATATTAAAACTATAAACAGCTCTATAATTTTGTTCTCAGAGATCGTGCCAACAGTGTATTGGGATTTTATTTCACAAGTAAAACCAGTCTTTCGAGCTTGTGTTTAGTATTCACGACGTTAGAACGGCATCAAATTAATAAAAAATGTTCCAAATTAGTGGCTAGCCGCCAAAAAGTAAGAAAACAAATGCAAAATCATAAATTTTTCACAATTCTCTAACACTTCGCTACACCAACGAAAGCAAAATTCTGTTCGACAGAAAATTCGATACTCAAAGAAAATTTCGACACGCTTGCATGGCTCATAATACAAATTTCACTTTCGATCTTCGATAGCCAGCGAAGATCGAAAATCGAATGCAACTCATAATAGGGACCTATTTTTATGGTGAAGTTATTAGTTTTTTAATCGGTTATGTGGTTCATAAGATATTAATACTTAAAAAAATCAAAAAATTATACTTTAACCGTCTTTATATTTTGCGCTAAATAATTTTGGCATGGTTGAAATGAGCGTAAAAAATTCTATTGATCTGCATTTTTCGTTTTTGCATGGCTGAACGGTCGGTATTCTAGATTTGTTCCAGGAAATGACGAATAACTTAAATTAAAAATCGATATTTTTACGTATTGTTTAGTATTTCCATTAAAAACCAAATATATTGCAAATTCGCATAGAATTAATAATACAGATTTTACTTCTAATTGCATACTTTGCGTACTTTTTGTAGTACTTTTCTACTACTACATTTTTCGCAAAAGGCGATCACATTCTTCCCCTTTCTCCTACTTACAAAATACAAATCTATATAAAGGAGTGTCAGAATTGAGCTGTCACAAATTACATAACTTTGTGTTATTGAATCATGGTGGAATACTATGTACCAGGTGAAGTAATAAGAGCGAGAAGGAAGATTTGACACTCCCTTATTGGAAGTGTTCGCCCCTTAGATTTTTTTAAAGGGTAAAGGCCAGAAATATTAAAAAGAATTTTGACTACAAAAGGGGTAATAATTTGAAGTTTTTTTATTTAAAACATATACATACATGATATTAAAAATTACTTTTGAAATATCCCTATTTGAAAAATAAAAGAGCCATTTTAATTAACTAAGCATAATTTATTATTTTTTATTCAAATTAGATATGTAGAAGCTAAACAATTTTGTGGATTACGCTTGTATTTAGTATTGAAAGACAAACACTACACGGATAAAAATTTCGTTTTTAATTTTAAACTTTTTGGACTACATATATGACCAAACTAAATTCAGTTTCAAATACAAACCTTCCAAGTTTATAAAAAAGAGAGCACATATGTTGGGTTTAGAATTTAAACAATTCGGTTTAAATGTTAAACCCAAACATTTTCATAATTAAGAATAAAAAAAAAAAACAATCTTAAATTTCATGCTCCGTCTGGTTGGGATTGAACCCGGAGAGCCTTGGTAGCAATCAATTGTATCAAGCATCTTTGCACACTCAGCTACAGCCACGCATGTAAATGTGCTTTCATATGTTGAGTTTGAATCAACACCACAATTTGCTGTGCAAACACATTCTATTTCGGTTTAGATTTTAAACCAAAGTTTCTATATTTGAAACCTAGAAACTAGAATTAAAACATTTTGGTTTGATTTTTAAACCACGAACTTTTTGGGCTAAAATTTAAACCAGAATATATTAAAAATTGCGTAAAACTATTGACTGGTTTAAAAAGTAGACTATAAAAGTTTAAAAAAGGCAGTAGTCCCAGCGCGGTTTAAAAATTAAACCCAAATTTTTGACCGTGTAACAATAACAAAGAACTTTAAGGATTTACAGCCAATGTAATAAATAATAATTAGCAACTTAAATAAAGATTTTGACGCTAATAAGAATAAATTGATGTACTAAATCCATGTAATAGTTCACACAAAGAGAAGCAATTAAGAACGTAGATACTGAAGACCACCCAGATTGAGAAGTGTCTGTTTATATCATTCTAGATGAAAGGTTCAACTACGGTTTCAAAACATCATGTTAGTGCCGCACAAACTGATATTTTTAGGCAGAAAAATATGTTAAAATGGGGAAATTAGTAAAAAAGATTTTTCATAAATAATTCTTCAAGGACTCAGCGACAAATGCATACAAAATCTTAATGAAAGTAGCCAATGCAGTAACCAATTAAAAGTGACAGTGACGTACAATTCGATGTCTTGAGGCAAAAACACTTCAAAACGGTGAAATTAATAAAAAAGATTTTGCACAAAGAATACTTCCAAGGACTCCCCATACACAAAGCTTGATAATTTTATGAAGAGATGAAATTAGATACATGAAATCAGCAACGTGAATACAAAAACGCAACACGTGATATTAATGGTTATAAGGTTTAAATAAATAAATTTAAATAGGTATATATGGGTTGTTTAAAAAGATTAATCGATTATATCTTTAGCCTTTCAAGCGCTTATTAAAATAATTTATACGGAAATGCATCCTGCACTTAAAAAATAGCTTTTTCACATTTATTGGAAAGTCGCTTTCATGACTGTGGGATAATAATCTTTCGGAGAAGTTGGTGGTGCAAGAAATTACTTCGCCATTAAATATTTGAAATATCCAACTTATTCAGTCTAACCTGTTCCGTTGGTGAATGGAACAAACGGACGCCTTCGTAAGTCCTCTTTTTTCTGCACATTACACAGCTTGGCTTAGGCATTAATAATTTTTTAATCACAAATAAATTATATAGAATTTTTCCACAAAAATTCAAACGGAAAGTTTTAGAAAAAAACAAATTTTCCACAAAAATTCAAACGAAAAATTTTAGAAAAAAAACAATGTTGCAAGCAAATAATAAATGGCCAAATTGCCCCCAAAATATGTGTAAATACTTCCAAAGAAGCAACACATAAAACGGTCAACGAATAAAGGCAACATTGTGAAATATAAGGCAGCCGAATATCAGAAAATGAACAGAGAATGGTGCTTTATTTCTTCACCTGTTTATTGCGCCATGCTGCACACATACATATGTTTTTCAGTGTAGCAAAGCTATTTATGGCAAATTCTAGATATCAACCTCGTTGTAGGCATCATATCAAGGAGATACAATTAGAAGATTCTAGATGTCGCCCTGCCAGAAGAAGTTAAATATTGCGCCTAAATATATGCACTATTTCCATACGCTACAGCGGAAATGGACGACACCCCACTTCTTTAAATCAAGGGTGGCCATTTGATAGGCACGCATGCCAAATTTTTCTCTTTTGCTTTCATACGTACACAAGAAAAACCACGCTGCTTTCATACATACATGAGCATACTCTATGAATCAGTGATGCCGACGATTATGGCTTTGCTGGGATCGTGCTCAATCGAAGTGAAACTTTCAAGCAATCAAGTCGCTGCCAGACACGGTAAAAATGTTTAATCCCTTTTCTTTTAATTCAAAATAAAGGGATTAATACAAATTAATTCAACTATTTGCTTTAATTATACCCGAGAGCACTTGTGCACAGGGTATATTAATTTTGTTCACATAACGGTTGTTTGTAACAGCCAAAACGAATCGAGATAGATATAGACAAATGTATACATAAATGATCAGGATGAAAAAAGAAATCGATTAAGCCATGTCTGTCTGTCCGTCCGTCTGTCCGTGTACACGATAACTCGAGCAAAAATTGAGATATCTCAACGAAATTTGGTATGTAGGTTTCCCTTAATCCAAGGTAGGTTGGTATTGAAAATGGGCGAAATCGGACTTTAACCACGCCCAAACTTGGCACAGTTGTTGGCCTTCGCATAACATACCAAATGGCCGAAAATTTTTAAAATCGCTCAATAACCACGCCTACTTCCCATATTACGGTAATTTTCAGAAATACGAAAACTGCGATATTTTAGTAACTACTGGAGATTATTCACTCAAAATTGATATTTATAATAAGTTTTAGACGAAAAATAAGAATATTATAAATTTTTGGAAAATAGGCGTAGCCACGCCCACTTATGGTTACATGTGTATATCTTGGTAACCGCTGCACCAATTTCTTCCAAACTTGGCACAGTTGTTGGCCTTGGTACAGCATAAAAAATCGCCGAAACTTTTTAAAATCGGACAATAACCACGCCCACATCCCATATAACGGTAATTTAGAGAAATAC
>NW_023459773.1:20045-25801 GCF_013731165.1 Rhagoletis pomonella | reverse complement strand
AAAAATGCTAAATCCAAAATAAAATCGTCATCTTTTAAAGAACGAATCTCGAATTTATCAACATTATCAATTTCTAGAAACTGCAGAACTTCCTTCCTCAATTCAAATAATCTGTATAGACAATCACCACGACTTAGCCAACGCACATCTGTAAACATTTTAAGGTCGAAGTGACCAGCGCTCGTATTTTTTAGAAAACTTGCAAATTTTTTCGTTGAAATTTCGTAGGTAGGTTCCAAAATATTTGCTTATTGGAACTCAGTTTATATAAGTTCGATAAATTAGTTTTAACCACATTTATTAATTAGTTAGTAACTAAGTTTTGCCTTATACAAAATTAATGTTTGCATTATTTTTTTTTTTTTTGTTCCTTAGCCACTGAGCGTATGCTTAATACACCTAAGATCATTTTGTAATTAATATTATTAGTGGACCTCATCAATTAATATTATTAAACACCAAAAAAAAAAATCACCAGATAAATATCACTCATATGCCATGCTAAATCCAAGTATTTTTCTAGTCATTGCAACGATTTATAGTATAATGATAATATTTTGGCGCCAAGTGTTTGGCCAAACTTCTCCTCCAATTTGTGGTGTGTGTCTTGATGTTGTCACAAAAAGGCGGGGAGAAGCTTTTTCAAGGCAGAAATATACACGGAGCCAGTGTTGAGCGTTAATAAATTACTTTTTCAATCATTTTGTTAATTTATTAGTAAAGTAATTGCAGTTAAATTAATTGCAATTAATATTTTAATTGCGCATTGCAAATAAATTAATTGCAATTAAACATTTAGCTGGGTATTGCACACGGCAAATAATTTAATTGCAATTACTTTTTTGATAAAAATTAGCCTTCTTATACTGGATTTCCACTAGGCATTAAATGGCAAATTACAAAGTTGGGCGTTAAAAAATTATCGTACTTTTCTGTGTAAAAAATAGTCATGAAGTTCATTTCCACATGGCATTTTTTAAATATCATGCATTTTTTGCCATTTCAAAGCCTAGTGGAAATTCGGCATTATAAATATAAAAAAAATACGGCACAGGCCTGGGTTGTGGGTGGTTATCATATTCACATCCCTGGCCTATATAGTAGACATTTATAACCGTCGATTTTTAATAAAATTTACAAACCAATTACAAAATTTTTAATTCTTAACTGAGGAATATCACCGTTATTCTCCACAACAATTACAAATAATTAATTGTTAATTGTTATTCTCCCCAATTACAATTAACCAATTGTTAGTAGCGATAGTAGTATTGACAGAAATTAACAATTAATTAATAAATTAATTGTTCTTGCAATTCAAATTTGGCCAACACTGTTAAAAAAGATCTTGTTTTTAAAAGTTTCCTTTAATGTTGCTTGGACAAGGGGTCGAGCCCAGGTATTATGGAGAGGTAGTACATACCTCAAACCACTCTACTACAGCGGCCGCACAAGCAAATATTAATAACAGCTGAAATAAATAACTTGTTTCTTCTTAGATATTTTGAAAAATGTATGTTCTAAGTTTTGAAAATATTTACTTAGCAATAAATCTTCTATCATACCACAACAAGATAATTGAAAAATTAATTGATTAAAGCCCAACTGCCTCCGTGTGTATTTCTGCATTGAAAAAGCTTCTCACAAAATCAATTTACTGTTCGGAGGCGGCGTAAAACTGTAGTTCCCCCGACTTTTTGTGACAACATCAAGACACACACCACAAATTGGAAGAGAAGCTTTGCCAAACACTTAGCAAAGGTCTAAGCGCCAAAATTTTATTATTATACTATAAACATTTGCAATGACTGGGAAAATACTTGGATTCAGCATGCCATATGAGTGATATTTATCTGGTGATTTTTTTATTTGATGTTTTGATGAGGTCCACTAATTATATGAATTGCAATTTGATCTTAGGTGTATTAAGCATACGCTCCGTGGCTAAGGAACAAAAAAATAATAATGCAAATATTAATTTTTTATAAGGCAAAACTTAGTTACTAACTAATTAATAAATGTGTTTAAAACTAATTTATCGAAGTTATATAAACTGAGTTCCAATAAGCTACTATTTTGGAACCTACCTACGAAATTTCAAGGAAATCCGACAAGATTTGATGAAAATATAGCTATTTGTTAATAAAGATGCATCTAAAATCTGTAGTTTCCGGGAAACAAACAACAGCGTTGAGTGACCTCTAAATCTTGTTCAAATAAGCTGAAATATTAGAGGGAACTTGTCTTCCCTCTTATCTTCAAGAATCCGAACGTTCTCAGTCGAAATTCGAAAAAGTTCCAGTTTTGAATCACCCTAATGTACATACATACATACATATAGTAGCAGTTAATTTCAATTAAAAAATGACGTGTAGTCCATTTCCGCTATAGCGCATGGAAGTAGTGCATATATTTAGGCGCAACTTCTTCTGGCGGGGCGACATCTAGAGCAGTGGTGCACACGGAGTCTCCGGGAGCTACTCGGCTTTCACATACAAGTCGTGTGTGCGCAGCTACCGAACTTACAGGCTAACCTAATATTCACGCACGCCGCCAATTTACTGGCAAAAATTTCTCATGCATATACAACTTGTATGGGACCAACCGAAATTGAACGGCGTGCGTATGAAGCTAACTCAATTTCCAATTTTTGTTCTGCGTGACATTTTGATTTGACGTTTCGCTCAATGAAATCAAATGCAAACGCACGCAAGCCAATTTCGGGTGACGCAAAAAAACAAATTCGACGGCGTGCGTACCAAAACGCAAGCCGCGAATATTAGGCTAGCCTGTTATGCGCCGCTAGCAGCCGGTCAGTTTGCGTTTGTACTTCATGCTGTAAGCATCGCATGGGCGCAATATTTTTGTATCGTAGGTGTGTACTCAGCAAAACAGCTCTGGATTCTAGAGCAGTGGTCGGCAAAAGTTAAACTGTGTCTGTGTTGGTGAGTACAAGAGAACTGCTCCGCATGAGCAACCCAGTAGGAAATTGCGCGAATTAAATTAAAAATCTTAACTTATCGGGCTTCAGTAAGAACATATAAAATTATTTTGCAAATACATACATATATATGTATGTATGTAGAAACTTAAATAAAATCTTCAAAAATTTATTTGCATTTACCCAAGTCAAATATTGGAAATTCTAATGAAAGTTAAAAATACTAAAAATTCATTTTGATCAGTGGCCGGCATTTCATACCCCAATTGTGGTTTCTAAGATAATGTGAAAATTTTCACTGTTGCGCCCTCTGGTGGAAGTTTAAAAAAACTATATATAAATCCAGAAAAGGATTCCTCATGCCAAAAAAACCCTTATAGCATGTTGTTATACAAAATTTCTCATGAAAAAGTTCTTTACAACAATACAGCAAAATTCGAAGAAACCTATTTTCGCAATTTGGCAAACTCCAAATTGATTTTAGACCCACGGGTTCTTCGGCAAATTTTCTTAAAATTACACCTAGAATCCTCCTGCCCTATGCGTGCACAGTAAAAGAATCTACCCGCCCTAGTTTATGCATTTATTGGTTTGTAAAACTAAGTTATGTCTTTGATGAAATCTTCAATAATAATATTTTTGTGGCAGTTTCTTATTACAGGAATGTGTTTTAAATGAGTTGAGGTAAGTTTGTTGCGTTGACTTGAGCAAACGATTTTTAAATCGGTAAAAATCTGCTCACAAAAATATGTTGAAGGAAAAAGTGATAAACACTCAAAAGAAATTCTTTTCAGTTGAGGATATATTGATTCATCCAAATGTTTCCAGAACTCAATAATATTCGACTCATTTGGGTGAACCATTGCGCTTCGCAATATTATTAATTCTGATTGGATTTTAAATTCATATTTACAAACACCGGCATTGAAGGGATTTTCAAAAATATCTAGAAGCGTTTGAAAATAAACAAAATCTTTTAATCTATCCTCAAAGTTATTAAACAATGTTTCCAATATTGCAATATGATCATGTGATTTATTAACATGCATAATTTTCGAATAAATAAAAGCAGTATTCGGAAAATAGGAATCATTATCCGACTGAATTTCATTTAGCAGTAAAAATAGTTTTGTTTTGAATTCATGCAGCTTTTTCACCGCATCTTGAATTCCTCTTTCCCTTCCTTGAAGCTGTAAATTCAATTCGTTTAAAATTGAGATGACATCGGCTAAAAAGGCTAAATCCAAAATAAAATCGTCATCTTTTAAAGAACGAATCTCGAATTTATCAACATTATCAATTTCTAGAAACTGCAGAACTTCCTTCCTCAATTCAAATAATCTGTATAGACAATCACCACGACTTAGCCAACGCACATCTGTAAACATTTTAAGGTCGAAGTGACCAGTGCTCGTATTTTTTAGAAAACTTGCAAATTTTCTGTGGGTAAGTGAATGATGCCCCCCTCGCACTTTATTAATTATTGGTTCTGCAAGTTTTATGAGAGGGTGATTGCTTATAAATTTAGAAGCGAGTGCAACTTGGTGGATAATACAATGGAAATCGTGTCCATAAATTCCATGTTTTTTCAATTGCCCGATAAAGCCTTCATATTTTCCAGTCATAACGTTTGCTCCATCTGTACACACTCCTGCAAATTTATTAATGTCAACAACTGAAAAAACCTTTTCGTTAACGACATCGAACAATAGTTTGCCTGTCACATTCCCATAGAACGTTTCAAGGGAAAATAATGTCTCAGTTATTTCGTAATTTATGTCTACGGTTCGAACACATATAGCTAGTTGGCAAAGATCGTTAATATCGGTGGTTTCGTATAAGCATATAGAAAAGAACTTGCAATCATACATTTTTTCTTTATTGCAGATTCAATGCAAATTCCTAATTGATCAGAGCGTCGCGCTATAGTTCGAGGGGATAACGGGATATTTTAAAAAAATTCTAAATTATATTTCAATTTATGCAAAATTTTGGTATAAATTTTTTTAATAAACACCCCATCTGTAAAAGGTCTGCCATGTTTAACAATACCTAGGCTAACTAAGCATGATAGTTCAGTTTTTAATTTTTTATCTGAACGGCTAACATCATCCAAGCCCTCTGTTTCAGACAACCACCCTTTGACTTTTTGACTTTTTTTTATTAAAAAGTCGTTGTCTTTCTTCTTCATCGAAATTTTTTAATTCGTTATGAAAAGAATCAAAATGTCTTTGAATAGAGTATACTCTACTTTTTTTAAATGACTTAAGTATAACACAAAAGACATTGCATGTCAACAAAAGCATTTTCAAGCATGTAATATTTCTCGTAAGGCATTTTTGCATACAAGAAACAAAGCGCAACAGCCAAACACGGTGTTGATTCGTTGCTCTCTAGCCAACGACTAAACGATAGAGCGTAAAGGCTCTGTTATGCATACTTGGCATTGCATGCACTGCTATACCATTTTTACGTAGAAATCAAAAACCAACAGACTTTTACGTATGTAATGCTGTGCGTTGGGTAACAGCTTACACGCGAAGCTCATTTAACAGATTCCTTATGTGACAACTCTCAAGCAATGCCAAGTATGCATAACAGAGCCTTAAGAATACGTGTGAGGTCCAGTGTTGCCGTTTTAGACCTTTCGTGGCTAAAGGACCCCGCAGAATTTGTATGGGAAATGGCTTTCGGCTAATTTCCTTCAAATTTTGTAGGATGGTAGTCCTTAACTCGTAGAACAAAAGTCTCTCTAGGCCCAAAGCTCCAAGGCTCTTAGTTTACGAGCGACAGCCTGTCAAAGTCGAACTTTTTT
>NW_023459773.1:15961-19945 GCF_013731165.1 Rhagoletis pomonella | reverse complement strand
AAATTATTGTTGCTTTTCCACAATAAGTTTTCACTGAAAACGGCCTCGAGCTCATAAATATTGTTGAATATAATTGTTATAAAGGCCATAAAAATAACAAAAACAAATTATTTTTAATCTTTATTGATTAAACTCGAAAAATAATAATCATTGTAAATTCCAGTAGGACGTACGAACACAAATTCGTGAGTATAATTAAAGTTGTTTTACGACGATAACAACTTGTTGATTTTTTTGGTTAAAATTTTAAAAATAATGATTATTTTCCGTCACTGCTTTTTGATTAATATTGCCTCACTGGATTTTTTATGCGGTTTTTTCGAATTTTTTATATGGAGTATCTGAATTTATGCGGGTTTTGAAAATGCTGGAACGCATCCTCTGTTTTTGTCTGAAAGTAAACAACATTTTTATGCGGATTTTTTTTCGGCTTCCTGAGGAACGCATGTACCGCATAAAAATAGACCTAAGTGTACATAGTTTTTTAGCTGTAAAAAATATAAGTTTGGCGCTTTGCAGAAAATCATAATATCACCCCTATGCAGTAATCCGAATGTTCGTAGCTCCGTTCCGAAAATTCGAAAATTGATATGCTGTAACCCGATCGTAACTATCAGCGGCGCTGCCAGCTAAAAACGTGAAATTCGAAGTTCTTAATCAGGTGCTTTGACAGAAACAAATCAAAATAAATATAATCGCAAGTGAATAGTGAAATTAAAAAAAAATAGTTTAATCATTATTTGGAAACACTTTTCCTTAATTAAGTAGAATACAAATGATTCAGTGGCCGGTTCACTTTTGTCCCAGGAGGAAGAACACCTAACAGTTGCATTAATATACAAAGATTGATAGGAGATTGTTCTGTTAGCTTAAATGATAAAATGTCCCAGGAGGAAGAACACCTAACAGTTGCATTAGTATACAAAGATTGATAGAAGATTGTTCTGTTAGCTTAAATGATAAAATGTAAGCTCCCTTCTTTTAAGGGCCTCCATTTCACTAGATATTGTGCCGCTTTAATTCTTGGAACGCTTTCCCAAAATTCCAGCACATCCTCTAAGCTCCTTTTACAAAGCCTCGACCAATGTCTGGCCTTTCGCTCATGCATTCCACCAGTTTTTCGTATTGCAAGCGAGTTGTTGTGATCTTCGATCTGATAATTTTGTAAACATTTAATACTAAATTTCTTTTCTATTCACACTTCAACTTACATACATATTTTTGCGTTTACACACTTTGTTTTATTGGTATTCTTTTCTTTCGCTCCGACACGACTTGCTATTCGTACAAAATTTCCGACAAATACATAAAAATGACAGCTACGTCGGATTCAGGCATAACAACATTACGAATTTCGAAGATGGCCTACGAATTTCGAAATTACCATACGACAACGCGGATTACAGCATACCAATTTTACGATTCGTAGCAAAATCGAATCTACGACGGATTACAGCATAGCGCTGTATATTGATAGAAATCATTATCTTTTACTCACAGTAATTTTATAAATAAATTCTTGCTCGATGTTTATGAAAAAGCCTTTAATGATCGAGAATGGCTTAAAGTGATAACTAAATTGAAAAAAACGAAACTTTCACAGAGGAAGGATTTTTTTATTTTTACTTCACCATTTCAAAGAACGAGAATTTGCTCCCTCTACATTTTGCTTTAACGGTGTGAGCCTTGCCTCCTTCACGGTAGAAATGTCACCTTTGGCAAATTTGTGTTCCGAAATTCTAATATAAAAATGAAATTAATTTTACTCTTCCTCTGTGTGTGCAGTCAGGCTTTTGAATGCGCCTTAAATTATATTTATATTGTTATTTGGCTACCACTGAAGCGAGAAATATGTTTAACACCTTCTACGAAATCTACGCGCCTTGTGCATGCGCAGGAGTTTACAAGCTTTTATTTAACTTGGTCATCCCGCGGAAATTTCCAATCGATTTTAAGCTAACTTCCCGACAAGGTAGAGACTTGAAATTTTCAGCATAGTTCCAATCACGATGACAATGCAATTTAAATGTAAATGAATTCCCTACATGGTAAAATTTATGGCTAACAGAGCGTAATTTGCCAAAGAACGTAAAACCGCTTGTTAAAGCTGCCGGCGGTAGTGTAGCAAAGCTATTTGTGGCAAATTCTAGATATCAACCTAGCCTATATACGAACTTCGTTGTAGGCATCATATCAAGGAGATACAATTAGAAGACTCTAGATCAGTGGTCGGCGCTTCATACCACAATTGTGCAAGATCACCTCTCACATGGTGGAATAATAACAAGGTGTTGTCAGATACTTAACCTCACTTTTTGGCAGGTCTATTCCGGTCACGCATTTTAAAGTAGTAGAAAAGGTATTAATTATTTACTACTTTTGATCCGTTGGTGCATACTATTTCAAATTAAATGTAGAAAAATGTATAATTGCAGGCTTATAAGCCTGAATACATGTTTGTATCGGTAGCTCAACACAGCTTGGACATATATTGTAACTTTAAAAAAGTAAAGGCGGTAGAATAAGGCAATTTCCTATAAGACTGTAAATGGTTTTTTAAATAGATTAAAACACATAAATATCGATAATATAAGCGAATTTCTAATCTAACCATGCAGTCCCTCTATTCTAGCGTATTAGTAGTCCATTTGACTCAATATTTTGATAATGCAACAAAAGTTATTTAATATAAAAAATCGCCTTTCCATAAAAATCGTATGTATGTCTTTTTCTATTGATAACCACGATATCTTTTATTAATTTTTCACATTTTGAGGACAAAAATTATACAAATCCATGAAATTTAAAATATTAATATTGTTCTGAAAACACCAAGTTCTTTAAAAATCGCGATAAAACGAATTACTAAAATGGAACATTTTAGATACTATTTCCCAACGAATAGTAGTATAAAAATTAAGATCGGCAGCACTGAAAATAAGCATGCCGATCAAGAATGATAGAATACAAGATTGCGCCAATCGAGCTGAGAGCAACTGAGCGTGACGTCACATTATACTAGAATGAGAGAGCAAAGAAGAAATTTGAAGAAGAGGAAGAAGCGAACTGAATACAAAATGTGGACAGAACGATTAAAAGTTTTGTTTACAAAAGTAAAGTTAAATATTTCGCGCATCGTAGATTTTTTGATTACACTGTGAGACAAATGGTAGGGGTCAGTGATCGGGAAGTGTTCAAACTACCGGGGAAAGTTATATCGGTAAAAAAGAAGTTATACGTGTCCCGGCGTTTCGCTGGGTCACGTCTAGGAATCGAGATATATCGATTTGAAGTTAGTAACTATCATATAGGGGAAATTGTCACCTTTGGTGGTCTTTTTTTTGACATAACTCGAGAACCACTAGTCCGATTTTGCTCAAACAAAGTCGGTGTGAAGTTATATTTTCCTAACAAAAGTTGTGTTAAAACACGACGGTTGTGAACACCTGTTACGATTATTTATTATATCTCAGCACTTAACCTCACATAACACCGAATAAACATAGGTTGCAGAGTTGTATCGTCATGTGTTATTTTTCTTCACAAAACAATAACAACATTTTTACAACTGTCATGAAATATCATGACTTCACGACAAACACGACAAATACGACACCTTGTGAATTGCCCAAATATAAAAAAACTGTGTGATAAAAGCCACATACTTTGTGAATTCAGCGCACCTCGCAGAAATCTTCATCCAACATGTAAAGCAACAATTCAGCCAACTGGAGCAACAGAAGCAACCATTGGAACAGCAAATGTTGGCATCGGTATTGCTAAATGCAGGTGGGATTTTGCCGGCTGTCGCCGCGCTACCATCACAACAGCATTCCGAAGATCCGACCGCTTACGGCGCAGAAGGTTTCCATGCCAGTTGATGATGAGGAACTTAAGAAAACCGCCTGGAGTTGATGATAATAGTTATGGCGGTGTCGGGAATCACCACTATCGGAAACAACAGCAATATGACAGCAACATAAA
>NW_023459773.1:0-15861 GCF_013731165.1 Rhagoletis pomonella | reverse complement strand
TGGTGATCGTCGGTTCGAATCCTACTGAAAGAAGTCTGATGAGGAAACGTGGTGATTTCCGAAATAGCTATCACTTCTACCATATTTTCAAATTATTGTTGCTTTTCCACAATAAGTTTTCACTGAAAACGGCCTCGAGCTCATAAAAATTGTTGAATATAATTGTTATAAAGGCCATAAAAATATCAAAAACAAATAACTTAAGGACGAGCACACCTAAAAAGTTAAACATTCTAATAATAGAAATATTAACAAAAACCAACAAAACCAACAACCACATGATCAAGTGAATTGCAGCGGAATAGCTGCGCTTGATTGTAGTTGGCTTAGCAAAGTGAAATAGTGGAAAATAAGCAACAAGAATTAACAAGACAAACTTAGCACAGTGCGTAGGCAACTGGCTGAGTCAGTGGTGATCGTCGGTTCGAATCCTACTGAAAGAAGTCTGATGAGGAAATGTGGTGATTTCCGAAATAGCTATCACTTCTACCATTTTTTCAAATTATTGTTGCTTTTCCACAATAAGTTTTCACTGAAAACGGCCTCGAGCTCATAAAAATTGTTGAATATGATTAAAAATAATAATTAATATTTAAGTTTTATTCTTTCGCTCAAAGGAAATTATTATTACTAGATTTTTAATTTTTCGATCACAAATAATGACTATTTTATGATTTTTATTTTTTCGCTCGAAGATAATAATTATTATTGAGTTTTATTTTTTCACTTAAGAATAATGATCATTTAAAAAACTCAAAAGCTATACCAACGTGATTTCCGACGCATCCTTTTCAGGGGTAGTGACACCCTAATAAAAGGAATAAGTACCCAACTTTTCAGATCAACATTTCAGTAGGTTGAGCGAAAAAATAAAGCTGAAAAACTATTTTTATTTTTAAGCGAGAAAAATAAAAATCATAAAATAATGATTAAGTGATGATCTAAATTATTTTACTCGTAATGATTACCGTCCCTGGCAAAAAAAAAAAACAATTTATTTCTTCACTTCAACACTTATTATTCCATGTATAACTGAACTTAATGAAATAAATAAAATTTTGTCTGTATTTTAACCAAACACACAAAAAGAAATACCACAATAAATACATGAATTATGTAAGAATACAAAGACAAATCATTTATCAGAAGCATTGTCTCTTACACACTGAAAAAAGTAATAAAAACTCTCAAAAAAGCAAAATCGATACGGCGAAAAAATGGTTTGAAAAACCACTTAAATTCAAATCAGCATAAAAAGAGACCTAAGAGTATATTAAAAAGCTGTTGAAAGTGAAAATTACAAATAAGTCTAGAAAAAATAAGTCTGAAGAGGAGATGTGGTGATATCCGAAATCGCTGCTATTACTTCTACCGCTAAGACTTAGTTGCTTTTTAAATTTTTCCCTAATAAACAAAATCGTGGTACAAAGCACAAATAAAAGTATTAAAAAAATTAAAATGTTAATAAGCCGCAATAAAATATACATATATTTTTTTCATTTAAAAACAGAATCGTAATTTTATGTGAAGCGATGAAAAATATGTTCACTTCACGTTTTCACAGAACAAGAAAAACGGAAAATTCATATAAAATCCGCGCCTGACTGAGGATACTCGCCTGAATGTATTTGTCACACATATTCACAGATACTAATGCATGAAATACCTGCGCATGCGCACACCGTACATTTGACTCAAATCCAGCTTCCTTTGATTGCTGAATCCGAACACATTGCGCAGATAGGTTGCTGCCAATATAGAAGTATTAAATATATGCTTACAACGTTAAAGATAACTTCGTGTTAAATACTTAAATTGGATGTCGTTAATAATTACACTGGATCACAAATTTTAATTTGGTTTTTGTTCTCCAAAAGCCACTATCTTAATATAAAATATGGCAAATGAAAGCCAATGAAATTCTTCATAAACCGTATATACATCACTTTCCGATAGGGCTTACAGTTTCTGACAAATTAATTAATCATTTCAGCTTTTTTATTTTTTAATGGGAAAATGAAAAAAAATCAAACTTTAACAGAAGAAAAATTAAAAAAAAAAACAGTTCTGTGCCAAATTTTTGCATTTGTAATAAGGCATATTCTGTTACAAAAAAAATTAAGTGACCGATGAAGAAAATCGATGGATAAATAAGAAATAATGAGTGGTAGATTTTTGAATTGGTTCGTAAGATATACGTGATTAAAAGAAACCAATTTTTGCTTTAAGCTGAATAACGGTAAATTGCAAATATCTCGAAAACATATCCATAGAAAAAAACTTCGATTTTCGGATTCAACGAGCAATTCTACATAGGAATTGGATAGTGGCATCCATAGAACATTTCTGTTGTAAACCAGTGTAATTAAATAAAACTGAAAGTTTCGTTCATCTAGTTCTTCATTATATTTTATAACAATTCTAAAAGGCACTTAAGATTCACTAAAACAATATAAACAAATTTTTCATAAAAAATAGAGTAAAACACCTAACGGGTTTCTCACACCCACCTTACATCTTGTGCTACGAAATCGAACCTTACGCTCACCGGGTTAACGTTTTGTTGCTTGTAGGCGACAGTGTAGTTCATGGAATCTTTAGACCAGATTTCGAGTTTATGTAGGTGACTTCTTAATCTGGAATGATCTGTAAAGATATGTACCCGTTAGAATTAATGATGTACTCTCTGGGAAGGTGCATCTGGAAGTTCTATCGAAATTAATAATTCTTCTGATATCATCCTGAGTGAAACCCGTCGTCTACGAACTTATTGAACCTTAGTGTAGGTTTAAAGCCGGAAAATTCACCATAGACCAGGTATTTACCATACGGAAAATCTTGGAAACGACCCGCGAGAAAGGATCTCTTTATCTGATGTTGGAGAGGATAATAGGAGCTGCAAAATTGAGCCGCTCATGTACAATGTACTACAAAGGCGTGCAATTTCTGGCCTATGTGAATTCTCTTCTGCCTTTTTCAAGATGAATAAGAAAGGAAAGCGAATTGGTCTGGTGGTAAACGAGGACTAGACTAAGTATCTTCTGTCATCAAACAAACAGTCAGCGCATTCGCGCCTTGGCACCCACGTCATTGTTGACAGTTATAATTTTGAGATAGTAGAGAATTTCGTTTACACGGAACCAGCATTAACACCGATAATAACGTCAGCATCGAAATTCAACGCAGAATCATTCTTGCCAACAAGTGCTACTTTGGACTTAGTGGCAGATCAGAAGTAGAGTCCTCTCTCGACGTACGAAAACCACACTTTATAAGTCACTCATAATGCCCGTGCTGGTATTCAGCGTAGTATCATGGATATTCGTGGCGGCTCTTGGAGTATTCGAGAAAAAAATTTTGCGGAAGATTTACGGGATTTTACGCATTGGCGACTGCGAGTACCGCAGAAGATGGAACGATGAGCTGTACGAACTTTACAACGACATGGA
The DNA here is from genome assembly GCF_013731165.1 of Rhagoletis pomonella. NCBI lineage: Eukaryota > Metazoa > Arthropoda > Insecta > Diptera > Tephritidae > Rhagoletis > Rhagoletis pomonella. The sequence continues at coordinate 12,412 of NW_023459773.1, read as the reverse complement.
CCTAGTGCAGCGAATTAAAATACAATGGCTCCGCTGGCTTGACCATGTCATTCGAATGGACACCGACGCTCCAGCTCTGAAAGTAGTCAACTCAGAATCCGCTGGTAGTAGCAGAAGAATGGCCCCCACTGCGATGGAAAGACCAAGTGGAGAAGAACTTGGTTTCGCTTAGCATTTATAATTGGCGTCCGTTGGCAGTGAAGAAAAACAACTGGCATGCTTTGTTGAACTGAAGATATATTCCCGTGGGACTTATACTACGGTGTAATTAGTACCACGATGTAGGGATGCAGAGGACGCATTCGGCAGTACCGCTAGTCTGTTCTGGGCGAATTTGACAGAATCAGCTATCATCATAGAAATAATTATTACTAGTTTTTGCTAATAAACCTTTTTTACCATAAAAGATTGCAGAAGCAATCTGCTAGTAATACGCATCAATCATTTATACCAGCTTAGTGTTTCTTTATTCTTCTTTATTTCGCTATATTCTTGCATCTCCCCTATTCGTTGCCATCCTGACGTCATCACCCGAAGGATTGCGCAATCTTGTAGTTTATCATTCTTGATTAGTACTTTAATATAAAGGTAGCGCTGCGCAGCGGAATTTGATACGAAGCCATTTTTTTTTTCAAACCAAAAGCGCAATTTAGACGCATTAAACATTTTGATAAACCAATAACTGATCCAAATAAATGGTTAAGTAGAGTTTCTATAAAGAAAAGACTTCAAAGGTTGCAAAATTTGTGTACATATTCGAATTTCCGGTTTAACATAAACATTGATCTGTATTGCAAAACAAGTTAACGGTCGAACAGGTAACAATGTTTGTATTCTCGTTCTCGTTCTGCATGATTCGCTCGGGCGCCTAATTCGTTAAGGCCGGCCCTGTGTTTATATATCAACACATCGTCGATGTTTTTGCGAAACCGCCCATCCACCAGTTGCGATCGTTGTGGCAAAAATGATAATGCATAAAAATCGATAAATCGTTATTAAAACAACAGATTTGTAAAATAATAGCTAGAGAAAATACCGCCTATCAGGGCAATACCTTCAAAGAATAAACCGGTTTTTCGCTCTCCTGTAAAATTTGAGTGCCGTAAGATAGGCGGTTTTGCAATTGGGCGATGGGCGGTTTTGCAAAAACATCGACGATATGCATATGTACATACCCATGTGCTCGTAAATTACGGCAAGTGAATAGTATTAAATAAATTGAAGCAAAAGAAAGGCAACAAGGACGACTGTCAAGTCACCGAGTAACTGGGACGATACTAGTATTTACATACATACATATGTATATTGGCAGTAGAAACCTGCAGCAGCTTACGCATTAGTTTTACCTCTTAACAATTGTACTAACATATGTATGTATGTACATACCAGAGAACAGCTTTGAGTATGATCGAGCCTTTTTGATCACACTCACTAAAAATCAAGCACGAGCGAACGCCACACTCGGCTACTATGTGTTCGATCGAGATGCATACCCGACAGCTGCTTTGGTTACGAACGAGTCTGTTCGATTACCCTCGCTATAAATTGAGCACAAGCGAACACCACACTCGGACACCCGCAGCTAACCCGAAAATTTGTGTAACAATGAAACGGACACCCGAACATTGCGATAAAATGCAGGACAACAAAGAAATTTACGCTGAAGGTAACTGGCGCCAATATGTTCCCACAAAGCATACGAAAATGTTGTTGCTTTGTGCTTGTGCATACGCAATGAAAAAATTAGAAGCGAAGTAGACAAAAATGTTTTTGCATCTATTTCGTATAGTTTCGCGTGGAAAGCTGTGTGAGTATATACTAGAACACACAGCCTAAAACTATGTACATCTACATAGTACATAAGTACTTTTACAAAAAATAAATGTGCACCGAGTGTATAGGGCTTGGGCAATGCCGATCTACACACAATTATACCTAAATGGATGTAGGCGTCGTGATGTCGCATTTTGTATGAGCAAAAATATAAGAAATGGTTAAATGTACACTTAAACAAACTACCGAAAAACCCGCACAAAAACTAAGAACACCGCGATGAGAAGGCAACATTTTTTGTAGAAACAAAAACGTCCTAAGCCAATCAAGAAAATTTTGTGCACACTCGGGTTGAAACTCGAACACCCGGGTATATTGAGCTGCAAAGCACCCGAACCCAATCAAGTATGTATGAAAAGCAATCGGGTGTTGTGGCCAACATGTTCGTCTTGAGCTCAGTCGATAACGAACAATACTTCTGCTCGTATACAGAGAACGATGCAAAACGGGTTTTGTTAGATGATCGAGTCATGCACCCGCTGCAGATGTCTGGTACATACATGCATGCACACATGTTGGTATCAGCGTTGCCAGGTTGACGTTTTTAACGTCATTTGGAAGTTTTTTGTATCTTGTTGACGTTCGGACGTTTTTTGTGCAAAAAATGACGTTTTTTACCTTCTCAATAATTTTTCACTGTTACTAAATCTTGTAAGTAGATCTGATTTTGAATTATTTTCTTAATAAATCGTAACAAGCTTTGTTTTTTGCAGCAGCTTCTTCAAAAGATATTTATCCTTTGTACACAAATGACTTAAATACGATGCAAACCAAGCGTACGCGCATTTTTTTGGATTCTTGGACTAAGGATCCCGCGTTCAAAGGCTGGTTTTGTAAACACTTGAGGTTACGAGGCTTATTGCAATGTTTGCAATTGTCCATTAAAATCCAAATCAGGGAGAGCTGATCTATTGCAACAGGCGCGCTCGCAAAAGCACCAAAAAAGCAGTAGCAGCATAAAAAGTCAGAAAAAAGTAGGCGACTTTTTTAAGACTTCATTGAAAATGTTATGAACGCAAAAAAGGCTGAAATATTGCTATGTTCCTTCTTAGTAGAACGTAATTTAGCATTTTCGACAACCGACCATCAACCAAATGTCTACAAGAGAAAAAATATGTATTAAAAATCAACACGATTCTTTAGCAACTTAAAACTTGCACATAATTACCCTGGAAAATAATGGGCCATCAAACTGCATACTCAAAAAAATTCTTAAAAATCCGAATAAAAAGTTGAAAATCTAGCTGAAACTTTGCAGGTTTTTTGTAATTTTTGCACAAATGAAATGTGGATTTATATTTCGTTTGTTATATAATGAGCTAGGCTTTTATGGAAAAATTATAAACATTAAATAAACAAAAGCGAAACAGCCAAAATCGATTAAAATATTGATGACTTACACACAAATATTGATGACTGATCACAAGTGTATGTATAAAATGATTTTTATATTAACGATCTCAAACCAGTTTACAATGAATTTTAAATGTGCTCTGTCGAATAATATACCTTACATATATACTTATGTACCTTTGTATACAATAAAAGTTTAATAATAACAATTCTGTGTGCATACATTTGAAAAAGACGTATTTGGGTAGGAAATGAGGTTTTTTCAGACCAAGAGCGACGTTTTCTCATGCGGAAAACCTGGCAACACTGGTTGGTATGTGCATACACCCAGCAAAAAATCGGTAATCGCTTTTAGTGGTAACGTATTCTAGAAGGCATAGCGTTATAATGCCTTCGAATTTTTTCGCTTCTTTTAGGCATTGCCAGTAATGCAAAGTAGAATGTCCTACAATATTTTATTTATCTCGCTTCTTCGTTTCATTTCGGGGAATGCAAAGTAGAATGTCCTATAATATTTATTTTTTAATTCGTTTCTTTGCTTAATTTCCGGGAATGCAAAGTAGAATGTCCTACAATATTTTATTTGTTTCGCTTCTTTGCTTCATTTCGGGGAATGCAAAGTAGAATGCTGCATCGTAGTCAGCTGAAAAATGGAATGAATATCCAAAAATTGTTTTTCTACCGTTACTTTCTGTGCAAATTTGTCTCGCATAAAAATCATGTTTTGCTTTGTTCAATTTGCAGCGAAGTTGAAGTCAGTCAATGAAGTGACGTACAAGAGTGAGGAAGTACAATTTTAAGCTTAATTAAATATGCATACCGATTTTAAAGAAAATCTAAATACCTAAATACATACATATGTACGCTGATTTATAAAAATTTTAATTAATTTTAACCTTTTAAGACATTTTCTGATTCCAATTTAATATAAATAAGTATGTACTTATCTAGGCATTCTACATTAGTTTCTCTGTAAGGCATTCTTTGTTCGCTTCTCTGGATTCTGTTTATCCATGCGTTCTCCCTTCGTTTGAAGGTAATGCTGCGGGTAAGGGCTTACCTCCAATGACATGCCCATGTTAAAATAAGGCCTTCTTGAAGCGAAACGGTAAGCGATTCCCATCGCCTAGCTCGTTTCCACTTTCGTTTCTGTGGTAATCGTGTTTTTTGCTGAGCATTGACTGCCGCCTTCCATAAACACAAAAACGAGGGCGAACATCGTATCGAATTGTCTTGCATCGTCTTCGAGGCACAATCAAGAAAATAATTAATGAGTGCTTATACACTCAGATAAGAGTCACCTAAATAAATTTTTCTCAAAACATGATTTGGTAATAGTTACCAGAAATATATTTAGCAGAATTTTTTCTAAGTATAAGGGCACCTTTGCTTGGCGTGATAACATAAATTGCTCTGATACCATTAACTAATGCATATACGAAGGCACCCAGGGTCTTAAGCGAACAATTATTAATTTTAACTCCACTTTGTTATATTTCAGCTGCAGTCCAATTAACATCCAAAGATATTTCGACGAATTTTGGGGATGAAGTATCCAATAAATTCTTCCAACTAATTCCGACTAAAGAAAAAATCAAATTACATGAAACACGGTGCGGACAAATCTAATATGTATAACAAAAATTTCTGTTTATTTATGTTGTTAAAAATTAAAGACGGAATCACAGTTTTAATAAATTTATTAATAACCCATAATTTTCGCACATTTTTTACCTTTTGTTTATTTACATTATAGAATTAATTTCAGATAGCTAGTTTTTCAAATCCTATAAAACTTGGGTCGAAAAAAATTACAATCTCAAGCCACCAGCGAGCTGAAATCTGGAGTGGAAAAATCAATAATTCTCGAAACGCCAACGATTCGAAAAATAAAAATTATAGAATCTCCAACGATTAAAAAAATAAAAATTATAGAATCTCCAACGATTCGAAAAATAAAAAATTATAGAATCTCCAACGATTAGAAAAATTAAAAATTCTCGAATCGCCAGCGATTCGAAGAAAAAAATTCTCGAAACGCCAACGATTCCAAAATCTAGTAATAGTCGATTCGCTAACGATAGGTGACTCTCCTACGAATTCGAATTCGCCGATCTATCGTCGCCAAGTATCGTCTCGATAGTTCTATTAGAGAAAACGAGCTCGTCTCGAATTCGAGGCGAATTCGTTGTGTTTATTGGGTTGTTGATATTTGTTGTGACAATAAGCTAGCATACAAACACGAAAACATCCTTCAGCAGAAACAAAGTGCATCTCAACTCCTTTTTGCTCGTTCGCACATGACCCGTAGCTCCTGGCCGTCGTTTATAAGCGTAACAAAATTTAAAAAGAATTACAATTTATCTCTAGAGATTTAAATTTTTTAGCAGGGGGGTGGAAAGTGTATGGTAAAAAGTCATAATACCTAATTTATGTGTTGAAAATTTATTTTATTACTTGACAGTGCTCAACATCGAATAAAATTAAGTTATATAAAGGCGTATTCTGCAGAGAGGCTGTATATTTTTATACCCGAGCGCACTTGTGCACAGGGTATTATAACTTTGTTCGCATAACGGTTGTTTGTAACAGCCTAAAGGAATCGAGATAGATATTGACAAATGTGTACATAAATGATCAGAATGAAAAGAGAAATCGATTAAGCCATGTCTGTCTGTCCATCCGTCCGCCTGTCCGTGTACACGATAACTCGGGCAAAAATTGAGCTATCTCAACGAAATTTGGTACATAAAAAATAATAAAATGTAAAAACTATCATATTTCAGTAAATATTGGATCCAAATTGTTCAAAATCAGTATGCAAAGTAGAATTTTGGTGCAAAATAATATTATTATGAAGTTTTTGGAAAAGGTGCGGGACTTCGCCCACTTATGATGAAATACTGTATCTTAGTAGCTGCTTCACCAATCCTTACAAAACTCGGTAAGAGCCTTGCTTAAAATTTAACTAAGAAATTTGTTGAAAATCTTTGAAATCGGGAAATATCCACGCCCACCTCCCATATGACGATATTTTACAGAAACACGAGTAACTGCTGAAGGGAATTGACTCAAAATCGATTATTGCAATGACCACTGACCAAAAAAAAAATTTATTATTATAAATTTTTGGATTTTGGGCGTGGCTCCTCCCACTTATGACCAAAAATGTGTATATCGGTAACCGATTCATCGATTTCTACCAAACTCTGTGCATTTAATAACCTTGGTACGAAAAAGCAGTTCGTTGAAAATGATTCAAATCGGACTAAAATTGGACCGGCATCCCCTATAACAGTAATTTTGGGATATACGAAAACTCCGATACTTCAATAACTGAGGACGTACATTTACTCCAAGCTAATACTTACAACAATAAATAAGACTGTTATAGACTTTTAAGTATTTTATGGAAAGTTGGAACGACGAACCTGCGCCGGGTATATAAAATTCGGCTTCGCCCGAACTTATACTTCTTTACTTGTTAAAACTAAAAAATAACTTGCAGTGTCTCTATTGGCTTCAATTGAATACATGAGTTTGTTGGTTTCACCAGCAAACTTGCATGCCGAAAAACTCGTACATTTATAATAGCTCTATTTTCGTGTTCCTCAGCAATAAAAAATCATATCCAGTAACGTATCAGTAACCAAATTTCTGAGAATAGACCAACATTTGAGTAGTCCACTTGCAAACAGCGTTATGTGATTTTATAATAGAAAGCCATAAATTTGAAAAAAACGACTACCACAACAAGTAACATTTAAATTGAATCTTTTTCATTATTACTTAAAATTTTCGATAAATAAGAGACTTATAAAATTATAACATTACATAACATGACAAAAGATAACATTAACAGTCTATACGACCTAAAGCAGTTTTCTAAGTTCATCATAAGATGGATACTTTTGAAAGTTTATAAATAAGTATGATAGCGACTTTTGGAAGACGCGTTAACATTTGATGCTATTTTTTCAGAATATAAAAATATTTTGCACTGTGTTGTTAGTGGACATGAAACTACTTTATATACAGGTACGTAATCCACCAAAAACTAAAAATCTAAAAAATTTTACATAGCGCAATTTGCATGTGGACTACTCATTTTTTCTAAGCGAGAGAAATTTGCAAGAAAGCTCGTAAACGCAAGACCACCCAGTGGCGCAAATGCACATTACGTAATCAAACACTCCTTCAATATTTCGAAGACAGTATATCGGAATGAATCGATTACAACCCAGATTACTTTGTCATAAGCATAGCCGCTTTGAGGTTAACGTCCTTTACATACTGGTTTGTTTGTAATCGGAAAGTATGATGTGACCGAATACTCTTCGGGCGTTCATTACAATTGCGTTTCGTTTCTAAATTGTAATGCACATTGTAAGCAGACTGCCTACTCGAGTTGGATTTTTTAGTTCACTTTAAAGATTAGTTCACGTCTAGTTTTTCAGCTCAATGAAGCTCTTCTGAGTCTTAGTTCCCGGATTTTGACAATATTTGGGAACTGTTACCAAGGATTGGGAACTATTACCATGGGTTGGTAATTATAACTAAATATATTAAAGCTTCTAATATTTATCTAGGTTGTACCAAATCGTTAATTTAATTGAAGGGTTTGGTAAATACTTATAAATATTTTTTTGAAGCATATTTCTACAAATTCCATTCAACTTAACGTATGGTTCATAAAAGGATGTCATTAAGCTCTGCTAATGCAGATAAGCTTTCTTTCAACAGATGGTTTAGTCATAGTTACCAAATCTTAGTTGAGGCAACCACGATTTGGCTTGAGAGCGGAACATATTCATGCTTGTGAGCCACCCCTAAATAAAGCTGAGCGCTCTCTGAGCACATGTGTGTTTCACATACGAAGAGCGCCAGCTGAGCAATGCACACAGTCCCACTTATTGAATCATTTGAATGCACTAGTATGCCGACCATTGCATAAAAACGATTCAATGAATGAGACTGTGTGCGTGGAAATCATTGCTCCGCTACCGCTGTTCGTATATGGGTGAAACACGCGTGTGGTAACAGAGCGCTCAGTAAGGCACTCGGCACATTACGCGCCTAACAGCGTTGCCACTTTGGTAAATTATTACCAAAATTGGTATAAACTATTTGGGTTGGTAAAAAGGTAAATTTTTGTTCATTTTAGTAGATTTTTGTTAAAGTATTTTGTTTGAAAAACAAATAAAACTTCTCGTTACCGCTTTATTTCTCGTAATTATCTTTATATTATAAATTTCTTTCCACATTGTTGGTTATAATAAAATTCCATCGACTATTAAACTGCATACTGAAAAATTCAGATTAAAAAACTCGAAACTTAGAGAAAAATTTTTGTAATTTTTCTAAATTTTGTATATAGCTTGATTCCTTGATTTTTTGGGTTTTGGTTAAATCGCAAAAAAAAACCAAAATAGCAATAAAAAAAATTACTTTGACAATATTGTGAATATAAAAAAATCACCAAGGTCTTTTTTTGAGTCACTGTATTTGTCTATAATAAATCCAGTTAAAGTTTTTTTCTAATCATGAAGTTTCGCTGTTGCCCTTGTTTCATCACTTTCGCTTTTGTTTGAAGGAAACCGAGAAGATGTCATTAATATGATTTCAAGTACCATATCAATAGTTAAATAAAAAGTTCCTTAATAAAGAATTTTAATTTCTATTGAAATAGAACAAAACTATAGTTTTTATTAAAAACGCTAAAATAAAGTTATTGGTAGATATTTTCCAGATTTGGTAAATTTTTTTCATGTGGATGGTAAATAGTTTTTTAACCAGTTGCAACCCTGGCGCCTAATCAAAGTAGAGTAATCGTTTCGTCATACCGAAACGAATGCATGACGACTCGGCTTCTGTACACTTGCACGCCGCACAGTGCGTAATTTGTGTGATTTAGGGGAAGGAAAATCGAAAATCGAAGTTGGTAAAAAAAGTTCAGATACGATATGTGTGCGTATAGATGTCTGATATAATAGAAAATCGGTTCCCAATTGTTAGAAGATTACCTGGAAGAATTCTGAGCTTGTGCAAACGTGCCTGTTTTGACGAACGAAAATCGCCAGTTTTCCGGCCTTTATCAATCAGTGGTCATATCCGTATCATTTCATAACGAGACTGCAGTCTTGAGTATACCTTGCATTTTACACATTGTAAACTTAATTAAAAACATTGTTTTGAAATTTTAGACGTCAACCTTACATGTCAATTACGCTCCTTTAGATTAAAAAAAAAGGGATTTCGGTTTTTTCATATAAGCATATAAATTGTTTGACAGCGTGTGACATTTGGATCTATTCAGGAACCTTTAACTGGACATCTGTATATCAAGGGTTTTAAATAAAACACGCAATTTATAATATAAATGTATATATATGTATGTATTTGCTACTAAACGCGTAAATTCACAGAGGAAATAAAGAGCGAAGTGTACAAGTACAGGAGCAGCTTGAGACTGCGACTTTCAATTTTACCTAAACGACTAATAAGTTGTATAATATACATAGGGTTGCCATGCAACTTAAATACAATTTCAACAAAGGGCCAATAGTAAGAATTTGCACAAAATTGCACAATTAAAAAAAAGCCGATTTAAAGTCAACCTTCGGTTAAAAAAAACGGGTTTTTGTGTATTTTTGGTGACAAAAAATTAGTCATTGGGATTTTTCTTATTTTGAGGTATGGCAGCTACAAATCTCAAATCAAATCAAATCGACCTTAAGGTGAAGAAACACAAATAATAATTTAAGTTTTCTTTTTTTTTGTTTTGATTTCTGTATATTTAGTTCTTGTAAAACACTATAGTTAATACAAAAGGTAAAAACTGTCAGCCAAAATGGTGCGAAGATATTAGAAATCAAATTATATAATTATATTTATATTTTTTGTGAATATATGCTTACTATGTATGTAATACATATCGCAAATATTAACAAAATCAGTCAGTCGGCGCCACCTAACGGGTAAATTTTGTGCAAAAATATTCCTGCACATGCAATCAATATGGGGCTGTCCATATATTACGTAAGGGAGTTTTCGCCTGTTTTGAACCCCCTCCCCTCACGTAATAAATTGTAAGATTTAATTGATCCCCCTCCCCCCGCCGCAGATCTTACGTAAGTTTAAAAATCCCCCTGTTTTTTCAATTGAATATTAGAAAATACTATATATTTCCATCAAACAAATATAGGATGTATGCCTAGTCAGTCTTAAAAGCTTCATTACATAGTTATACTAGTCATCTTTTTTTGTCGGTTTCTTTGGTCCACGGTCCAGCCAGCCAGGGATATCTCGTACATCTTTTTCATTCAAAGGTATTTAATTTTCACAGTCCACTAAAATTTCTTCTTGATTCACCCACTCAACAATATCCTATCAACCCAACGAAAGCTAAATGGCATTTTTAGTGAAAAAGTGTGAATGTGTTGTGAAGATTGTTTCATGTAAACGCCGTGTAAGAAACGTATCGTAATTTGTTTGAAGTCACGGTAGAAGTGAGGGTCACAATAATGTTCGAACTGCATTTTTCGGTTATTATAGACACCGAAAAGTAACGTTTTTTTTAGAAAAATAGAAAAATTAAAGCAAAAGTTGTAAAAAATTGTAATATCCTCCGTATTTAATGTATATTTTTCATTTCAATGCAATTTAGTACTTTAATTGGGTGAATATTCGTATTTTATAAAGAACAATTTTGAATAAGAATACAAGAAAAATAATATTACGTAAGAATCTACGGGACGCCCCCTCCCCCCCATATAAGAAAAAGTAAGAAAATTCTAGACCCGCCCTCCCCACAAAGGTCTTACGTAATATATGGACACCCCCTATACGTGGAAAAATTAACCCAGATTCAATCATACCTAACAGAGATATATCACTTTTAATTTTTGACTATAAAGACCCTCCCCTGGAAATGCCCATATAAAATATGAGACTTAAGGAATCAACCACATCCTTTGAAAGCGTAATTATACAGTCTATTAGAAGTACATAACTAAAAAAAGATATATTCTAGAGTCAAAATTGTGGGAGCTATGATTTTCCTTCCCCTAAATCGCCGAAATTACGCACTGTGCGCCGTGCATGAGTCACCAGCTAATAGACGCTTTCTACACATAACAAATTTTCTGGCCGTTCTTTCTCAACTACGCACTTCCGCAAATATTTCTGCTCCGAAATATTGCATAAACGCTTGTGGTTTAATACAATTTGCACGAATTTTAACACGAAATCATTCATTTTCAATTATTTTCTATTGAATTGACAAATATATTTTATTTCCAACACAAAAAAGTAAACAAATTATGATTTCAAAACTGCAAGCGCCTTACAATGTTGGGTGCTTCGATTCATGAAGCTTTTATGATTAGGCGAAAACAAGATTTTGAATCGTAATGTACAGAGCTTCATTGAAATACATGTGTTCGGCATAAAAGCTTTATACTTTAGTATGCCGAAACGATTACACTACTATGATTAGGACCTTAATGTGCGGAGTGCCTAAGCTATGGCATGTCGATCACTGCGCTAGGTAGAGAGAAAAGTGTGTGCTATGACATGCCCAGACTTGTTTGTCTCAGTTTCAGTTTTGCCATCGCCGCAAGTTCTTTCGGTGTGCGCTTAGTTATTTAAAAATATAAAGTTTGATGCCAACCGGGGTTTCTCAGTGGTTGTATAATTCATGTGAATTATAATTTGAAAGTACCTATTTAGCCAAGGAAAAAGCAAAGCAGTATACTTAAACCAGAAGATATTCACCTGAGTTTTCACACGACTGTTCCTGTTTCATCGTTTCTTTTTAGGAAATTCTTACCGCCATATACATATGTATCAGAGCTGTGTAATGATTGAATCAATCGAGTGTGCATTCTCATTTTATTCATTTAAAAAATGTGATTGTTTGATTTAAAAAATTTAACAACCATTCTTGAGATTGGTTACAAATTGAAACACAAAATATGTAGTGTGTTATGGAATGGTTGATATCCATTCACAAAGAGAATGTGAATGCAAACCAAAAACTCAACCATGTATGATTGTACGTTTATGGGAATGCACTTTGTCATTATCATTCAGTACTAATCCTATTTTTTGTATCAGGGTTAAGATTTTTGTACTCAAAATGTGAAACCAGAAGATTCAAATAAGTAAACAAATAAATATTGTTATGGGTTACTGTTCGCCGCACAAAATATAAATACTTTATTCT
>NW_023459772.1:2947-49423 GCF_013731165.1 Rhagoletis pomonella | reverse complement strand
AAAGCCGTTCCCGAAATGTTTCTCTATTATTATATTCACAGCATTTCCTCACAATGATTTTGTTTCTGCTCCACGCAGCCTCCATTAGCAAGTTAACTAATCAGTCCCGCAGAGATGCCGCTGCAGTTTTCTGCAGCTGCCTTAATTGCAAAGCAATGGAGTGCACTAAAACGTTTGCTGAAGCAGCCTCAATTGCAAAGCAATGGAGTGCACTACAATGTTCACTGTTCTCTAATAGATTAGGTGAAAAATACAATATTTTCGCATTTAGCAAAATTAAAACACGTTTTTCGCAGTAAAGTGAACTGCTTTGGCTGTTTCAACTCGTTCTTCTTTTCGCTCTATTCTTTGTTTACTTGTGGTACACAAATGTCAACGCCCAGGACGGCGCAATCTTGTATTCTATCATTCTTGAATCAACGCCACCATCTGTATTCGTTTCACTATGGTATTCTACCATTCTTGATCTTTTCTATTGGTATACTGTGCTTGAAAGCAAGTTCTTGATCGTGCGACGTCCGAGGAACAACTGCAACATAAGGAATGGACGTTACCCATTTTATCGATTTTTCGGAAATAATTAAAAATTAACTATTGAAATGAATCGTTCTTCAAAGTTGGGTTGTGGAGCTGTACTGTGTGTGGCAAATCTATTTGTCGTCGTCGTTTCGGGATGGGCTTTAAAATGGGTGGAAAAAAACGGCAACGTTCTGCAGAGGAATGTTCCCAGTGCTAATGGTGTGTGGGCTCTTGGGAATTTTGTCATCTGCAAAACCTGATGGTTCCCTCTTTAATCCAGTGTTTTGGAAGCTAATGATTATTTTGCAATTGAATATAATTCCTCTTTTGGTTATAAAAGATGCTTGTGAGCTTGCGAACGTACCTATTGGTGTGCTTTTTTCACGGAGCGCTGATTCTAGCTGTTATATCAACCTTTGTCCAGTGGAGGAATATGAAATATAATAATATTGTGTCTGGCATATCTGTACTGTACAGTACGGCGTTCTTACTAGTTTTATCTTTTGTTGTGATCGATAGCTGTTGGATATTTGGATTTGCGGCTCTTATAATTAGCAATGAATTCATTTTAAGCCACATAGTAGCACATTACGATATGTCTTGCCTAGAATTTAGAAATATAGGGCTTTGTTTCTACGAAATATTTGCTCTGAATGCAATCAACGATGTGGCTTGTACTATTAGGTGAACTGTGAGTTTTATTAAAGGATTTTGCACTTCGTAATTAAACTTGTTTTAATTTAGGGGTACTCTTGGGTGGGGTTTAGTAGCGCTCACAACTATTTCGGGCTATTCCGTCCAAAGGGGTGGCACGATCCAAAAAAAATTCCACACCCTTGTAGTCAAGGATCCACGCATTATTTTAACACTCACTTTTTTGTAAATTTTGGTCACTAATTCATTTACAAATTGGGTTTGAAATATGCCCTTTTTTGTAAAATTCGGAAATTAGCATACATTTATCACTCTTAATTCTCCTTAAAGCAGCCACTTCACCAATACATTTTTGTATTCCCCTTCACTTTACACTTTACTCGATCAGTTATAACTTGCTTTACGACTTTAATATTAACCAATTAATAGCAATTCATTAAATAAAAACACCTTCAAAATCACGCCTCTGACTTTGGTTGCATATGCAAATTAAATGGCGGAGTTCAGTTAAACTCCAAAGTATGCAAATGAATGAGAGACAAAAGAAGATAAAATATAACCCAGAAGCATTAAAAATATACAAAGGTGTTCTCTGCAAAAGGTGTTCAGCTCCTTTTCTTCGCAAAACAGAAAGGAGAATTCTATTGCCTGAGGGTTATAATGCCTAAGTGCGGCTGAAGGCCGCCTACGCAGAAAGGTGTTCTCTGTAAAAGGTGTTCAGTCTCCCTTCTTTGGCAACACAGAATGGAGAATTCTACTGCCTGAGGGTTATAATCCCTAAGTGCGGCCGAAGGCCGCCTATGCAGAAAGGTGTTCTCTGCAAAAGGTGTTCAGCCCCCTTTCTTTGGCAACACAGAAAGGAGAATTCTACTGCCTGAGGGTTATAATCCCTAGGTGCGGCCAAAGGCCGCCTACGCAGAAAGAAAGGGTGGGCTTTAGATTGGTAACCCCGGAGTACAGCATTAAGGAAAATATGGGAGGTAGAGGGGGGTCTAACAGTTCCCGGTATGAAGTTTCAAAGCGCGCAACCTTATACTTTTTAAGGAATTTGTTATTAAAGTTTGTAATTTTAACCAACTTGTATGGCACTATTTTACAATATATAATGCACTTTCCACTAAATTTACAGGTTATTTACATTCAATTAGGGTACTCACAGTTTACTTCTAAAGTTAAAAGGTGGCAACTTTAACAAGATAACACACTCGAACTGTGAGCAACCCTTATGTTTAAATAAAGTATTAAGTTGATCAACAATACCACGCATTGCTAGACCGTTTGCCTTTCACGCGTTTGTGTTTAGAGAGCATCAACAAACCACATACATATTTCTCTCTATTCTCTCTTCTCTTTTTTATACTCAGCTAGCACAGCGCAAAAATAAAAAAAAAAATAACCTTTGCCAGCTCCAGGCAGGCGCAAAGAGAAACTTATGTACAAGCAGCGCTGCGCTCAAAGCGAAATTCATGTATGTATGTACAAGCAGCGATAGATGCCAGTTTAAAAGAACATAAACATGAGACAAAGTCTAGCAACATGATTCAATAATACAAGGTTAGATAATTATTGACAGCTGCGGTTTGACACTCCCTTACAAAAGGTTGCATTTACGAAGGACGGAGAAAGGGGAAGAATGAAATCTCTTGGTTCGAAAATGGTAGTAGAAAAGTACGCAAAGTAGGCACTTAGTAGTGAAATTCCTTTTGTAAATTCTAATGTATTTGCAGGAAATCTGGCATTTTAAACGAAATGTTGAACGTAATATTGATATATCTACGTGAATTACGTAATTTATGTGCTATTAACTGTATAAAAGCTGCAAAATGACTTAAATTAAAATAAGACTACTATGAGATTGATGTTAACATACATTGCTTATGTTTTCATCAGTTAAATATGCTTCATATGCATATATAAATAAACATATTGCACAAAAGCTTAAACTTTTATTTCACACCAAAGCTACACTGTTTCCATGTAAATTTGCAAAGAAGCAACACGGTGCCACTGCTAAGGGAGCGGTGCGAGAGAGACAACTGTCAGTTTATCGAACCTTGTATTATTGAATCATGGTCTAGCAATTTTGCCCAAAAGTGTTATTTCTAATTAGTATGGGAGCCAACAACAAACAAAGTTACCACATGGTAAAATATTTTAAAGTTACCAGGTGGCAAAATTAACACAGTAGATAATATAGAACTGTGAGTACCCTAATTATGTGCGCAGTTAGAGTTCGCACGTTCAAACAAATAAATAATTTTAGTATATTACAGCTTTTTTTATCAAAAATTGATTGTTGTTTAATTTTATGAGAGTACATGCAGAATATGTGCAAATGGCAGCAGGACTGTGTACAAAACCAAGAGTGGAAAGCAAGACCAAAGAAAATACGATTAAAACGAAAATACGATAAGGTTCTTTTGTTCAGATAAAAATAAATAGCAGGGGCTTGGGGTCATATTCCCCTCTTCCGGCAACACAGAAAGGAGAATTCTACGTAGTGAGGGTTATAATCCCTAAGTGCGGCCGAAGGCCGCCTACGCAGAAAGGTGCAGTTGGCTTTCCTTTATGGCCAACCAAAATAGACATCATTGGGGCGCCAGCCCCAGGTTTACCACACAGTAAGGGAATTCTAGTTACCTCATCCTTTCCCAAGGTTACATCACTGGGGCGGTAGCCCCAGTTAGGTCACACAGAAAGGAGAATTCTACGTAGTAAGGGTTATAATCCCTAAGCGCGGCCGAAGGCCGCCTTCGCAGAAAGGTGTTCTATGCAAAAGGTGTTCGGCCCCATTTCTATGGCAACACAGAAAGGAGAATTCTACGTTGTGAGGTTATAATCCCTAAGCGCGGCCGAAGGCCGCCTACGCAGAAAGGTGTTCAGCCCCTGATCCCCCTACTATTTATTTTAATCTGAACAAAATAACCTTATCGTATTTTCCTTTTAATCATATTTTCTTTTGGTCTTGCTTTCCACTCTTCGTTTTAGATATGGCAACACAGTCCTGCTGCCATTTGCACATATTCTGCCATGATTCAATAATACAAGGTTAGATAATTATTGACAGCTGCGGTTTGACACTCCCTTACAAAAGGTTGCATTTACGAAGGACAGAGAAAGGGCAAGAATGCAATCCCTTGTTTAGAAAATGGTAGTAGAAAAGTACGCAAAGTAGGCAATTAGTAGTGAAATTCTTTTTGTAAATTCTAATGTATTTGCAGGAAATCTGGCATTTTAAACGAAATGTTGAACGTAATATTGATATATCTACGTGAATTACGTAATTTATATGCTATTTAGCCGTATAAAAACTGCAAAATGACTCAAAATTAAAATAAGACTACTATGAGATTGATGCAAACATCCAATGCTTATGTTTTCATTATTATTATTATTATTTCATTTATTACGGCCAAAAAAGCCTAATTCATTGTATAGTACATCCAGTGTTTACAAAATTCATAATTGTTTCTTAAAACTATTTCATTAAAAGAAATGAGTAAATTCATTGTTTAATTAATATTACATATTTAAATTTTTACAATATAAAAATAGTTTTTTTTTTAAACTTAACCACGTTTTCACAGTCTTTTATCTCTGCTGGTAGTTCATTATACATTTTATAACCTACGTATTCTAAAGTCTTTTTTGCGAACTCGGTTCTTACTTTGGGCAGTCTTAGATTTCTGCTACTCCTAGTTCCATAGTTATGGATCTCATGATTGTACTGCATCCTATCACTCAGATAATTTGGTAACATCCCCTGTGTTATGTAATGTATAAATTTCAATGTGTAATAACAGATTAATTGTTTAATACTAAGCCAGTTTAACATAGGAAGCATAATACTTTTTGATGTTCTATAAGAGCATTTTAGTATCAAACGCATTGCTTTGTTTTGCTGTATTTGGAGTTTATTAATTAACGTATCATTTGTTAACAGTAGTATTGTTGGGCAGTAAATAAAATGCGGTTCTATAATTGATCTATATACTAATATTTTGTGATGTTGGCTAATATCCTTACATGTTCGACACATAAATCCTATTTTCTGTGCAATTTTCTTCTCTAAATGATTCATATGTTCTACGAAACTTAGTTTCTCATCAATTATTACACCTAGGTACTTCATTTGATCTACTCTTTCAATTGCATTGGTTTTTATCTTCAGACTAGAATGGCTTAAAGTATTATGGTTTACAACCATGATTCAATTATTAAAGGTTTTGTAAGTAGCTTTTTTCTAAAATTTGGCACTCCCAACCACAGGGATGGTTTTTAGAAGCAGAAGAAAAAGGGGAAGAATTCAATCACACTTCCTAAAATGGGAGCTAAATTCTATAAAAACGTGTGGATAATAGTGAATGGTGGTATTTTAAAACAAAAACGAATTTGATTTAATTATTTAATTTAAACAAGCTTATTTACATCGAATATAACCCCCTATTGTTATTAAAAATAAATATTTCTATGTTTATACCAAACTTGCGTACGTCAGATGGCGCATAACTCGAGAATGGATGGTCCACTTTCAGCTTTTTTTTTGTTGTATTTGTTTGCCAGTTGATGGACATGAAGAAGCTATTTGTTTGCGGAAAATATGCAATATTTATTAAACAAAAAAACGGCAAATAAAAAAATTTGGAGCTTACGTTTCTTTCGCGGTTATGGCTCGATTGTTTCGAATTCTTTGATGTCGCACTTTTTATGTTCTGGGGAAAATATTCAACACTGGCTTGCACAGCCGCAGTTGGCGATTGGTGCCGGACGAACTCAGAGCACGCAGCTACTGAACGACTGAGATAGGGAACGTGATCTACATCGTCAAATGAGAAGTGGCGTAATGGGGCTTTCGCACGAGGCGATTTTTCAGGCAACTTTTGCGTTCAACTCCCGCCGGGTTGCACGAAAAAAAATTTGAATGACTAAAAATATCAAAATATAAAAAAATATTAAAATATTCGCCATAAAAAGGCGTTTGTATTGTTCAACTTTGCATTCTACTTTCAGCTAATCGCTTGCAATAAAGTTGGTCGCCAGCCAACATTCGCCTCGTGCGTACACCTTTTAAGTGTGCAATTACATCGCGCCATTGACTAAACCGAGCTGTCGTGTGACGATTGGGCCTATGGATGCGGTTTGGCAATGTTATATTGCGTCAAAATCTCATTCGGAGACACCAGGACTGTGTCGTGGAGTACAATACCTAAATACCTTCGTTGGCTCATTGAACGCTTTACTTTACAGCGACTTGGCAGAATCAAGAGGTCTCCACGAATATCGACAAATACATTTCGGCATTTAAGGGAATTTCGTCTCTTAACATTGAATTTCTGTAGTCCAACGATTCTCACCCATTTTGTCTTGTTGGCGCCAGCGAATGCAGAACAAACATTTCTTCAAATTTAAAAAGTAAAAATTTCACTACTAACAATTTAAAAATGTTCTTAAAACTTGCAAAGAAATTTGGAAAAGAAATATCACTGTTTTTGTTTTTAGGAGTAGGGTGGGAGTGTCATTGATAAAATTAGAGCGAGAGAAAGTTTTTCTTACAAAACCTTTCATTATTGAATCATGGTTTACAACGTTGTGGTTCTTGTGGAATATCATATACTTAGTTTTATCAATATTAAGTTTTAGCTTTCTGATGCACAGCCATTTATATAAATTATTTAAGTCTTCTTGTATTTTGAAAACAGCACAATCTACATTTTTGTCGCTAATGCTAACTAAAGCATCATCCGCGAAAAGACTTATTTTACAATGTCTCAAACAAGTTTTTATATCATTGATATAAATTATAAACAATATCGGAGCAAGTACTGAGCCTTGCGGCAGCCCAATGTTAACATCAACAACCGATGAAACTGCGTCTCCAATTACCGTCCTCTGCTTTCTGTTACTCAGGTAACTACGAAACCATTCCAAAGCTTTTCCCTTAATCCCCATTTTATCCATTATCTTTAGCAATTCATTTCGATCGATTGTTTCAAACGCCCTCTTTAAGTCTAAGAAGCAAGATACTACTACCTTTTTATCAGCAACAGCCTCTTTCCACTCTGCAATTACCATGTTCAATGCTGTTTCGCAGGAGTGGCTTTTCCTGAAGCCTGATTGTTCTGGTATGATTATATTATGATTGTCTAGGTAAGTTACTAGTTGCTTTTTCACCACTGTTTCCATAATTTTTTCGTCAATGGGTAGGGTATTAATTGGGCGCAGCTCGTCAGGTTTCATTGTATTTTTCACTTTTGCCACTGGTATTATTGTGGATATCTTCCAGCAGCTCGGGACAATGCCACTATCAAACGATTCGTTTATAATGTCCTTATATACGTGAGCAATGTACATCATAGAGTCCTTGATAACACCCTCTGACAATAGATTTTTACCGCCATATTTGTTTTTAAATGATTTTGTGATGTTCATTATATCTTCTAACTCAATACTGGTAAGCTCAAATGTTGCTATCGAGTTGGTTGTTTCACTTTCATCAACAGGTTCAATTGTTTCAATACTATCATTGATTTGGATTATGCTCTGAACAAAATAACAATTTAAGACATTAGCTATATCGTTGCTATTTTCTAGACATTCACCGTTAAATACTATTTTTTTAATATGCTCTTTATTGTCTGCAAGTTCCACCGCATCTTTCAAACATTTCCACATGGATTTCATATTCCCTTTATTAATAATCACTTGATCTTCCATGT
This sequence comes from Rhagoletis pomonella, assembly GCF_013731165.1. NCBI lineage: Eukaryota > Metazoa > Arthropoda > Insecta > Diptera > Tephritidae > Rhagoletis > Rhagoletis pomonella. The sequence continues at coordinate 41,534 of NW_023459772.1, read as the reverse complement.
ATTTCTTCTTTTTAAGTATTATAGTTTTTTTATATAATTTTTTAACGGCATTATAATCATCCCAATGACCTGAGCTAATGGCATTTTTATATAATTCAAATTTTCTATTATGTAGTACTGTTAGTTCACGATCGTACCACTTATTTCGCAATTGTATATTGATCCTCTTCTCGTATGTCAATGTTTGCATGGCTTCAGACAAGATATCATTCAAAGCCTGAACCCTATTTTCTATTACTATATTAGATATAGAACTTATATCACATATCCGCAGCAGATTTATCAGGTTCTCCGCGCTGTAGTTCTCCCAACAGACGGCATTAGCATATTTTCTCATTCTGCAATATTTTGTAGTGGGTATTTGAAAGCAGATTGTCTCATGATCAGATATTTTATATTCGCTAGCACATTCAATTTTGATTTGGTCATTATTTTCAAATAGTAGGTCGATTTTTGTAGCTGAGTGCTCCGTTACTCTCGTGTTAAAATCAATTCTTTGTATCATGGCCATTTGTGCAAACACACTTGTAAGTTGGTTAGAGTACGTGGATGGTATATTCATGTTTATATTAAAGTCGCCAATAATTAGATTGGCCCCTATTATGAGTTGCATTCGATTTTCGACTGTGGTCGAAAGTGCTGAGCGAACGAATTTTCATTTGGTATTATGGCGCTCATTCGATGAAGGATAGCGCTATTGTGAATTTCGCTCGTTTAGGTTGTTCACAATAGTATATTTTTCACCGATGAGAAGCTTTGATTACAAATCGAGAATACTAAATGGTGTGCTTATACATATTTATGTAAATTTGTTCTAATTAAAATGAAGTAAAAAAGAAAGCAAGTTTATAAAAACGTGGTAAAATGAGTACAACGAGTTCTGGTTCAACGATTCGTCAGAGGATGAGAGCTTAGTAAACTGGCCAGGAGTAGCAAATGTTTAAGAGGGTTTAAGTTTATTAGTCTTTCGAATATATTTTGATATAAAATATATTTAAGAAATTTGTCTACAGATTCATTAAAAAGTTCCGACCATCTAAAGAGGCGTTTGTGAGCCAAATCTATTTAAAATATTTTAAAACTATCAACAGCGCTACGATTTTGTTCTCATAGATCGTGCCAACGGAGTATTGGGATTTTCCTTCACAAGTAAAACCAGCCTTTCGAGCTTGTGTTTAGTATTCACGATGTTAGAACTGCATGAAATTAATAAAAATTGTTTAAAATTAGTGTCTAGCCGCCAAAATGTAAGAAAACATATACAAAATCATACATTTTTCACAATTTTCTAACACTTCGCTACACCATCGAAAGCAAAATTCTGTTCGACAGAAAATTCGATACTCAACGAAAATTTCGACAAGCTTGCATAGCTCATAATACGAATTTCACTTTCGATATTCGATCTTCGATAGCCAGCGAAGATCGAAAATCGAATGCAGCTCATAATAAGGGCCATTATTATCCGAATCTTTAAGGTGCTCCGTGACGATCTCATTTAAATATTTAACAAAATCTGCATCGCTGCTACTAGGTGAGTGATAGATTACTCCAAATTGCCACTTAAGTGCGCATTTTTTAATTTTTATAATAATACACCACATATTCATGTCTAAAGACTTATTGCACACAATGTTGAATTCTACTTGTTCATGTATATAAAATAACACACCACCCGTGTGCCTACTGTGTGAATCACAACGGATTAATTTATATGTAGAGATATTTAACTCGGAGTCCATTATATTATCTGTTGTACAAGTTTCGGAGCACACTACCAAGGCTGGTTTTTTAACTTCGATAAGACGTTCGAGTTCCACTTTATTTGATACAATACTATTAATATTAAGATATATGCACTGCAGGATACAGCCTTTCTTATTGCGTGTAGTATACGCTTTAGTTTTCCGTGACATAGTCACACTATATTTGGTTTGTTGCTAGTATCCCATATGTTTTTTCCTTACATTCAGCTTCTGCTGATATACAGGGCACAATCTGTCCATAGTATCGTGGTTTATATCTAGTCCCATATTCAGATCTTTGTTTGCTCTAATGCAGTTGATACATTTATTAATTGCTGTCACATTGCATTCTTTGGAAATATGTGCACCATGACATTTAGTGCACACTTCCGTTGCTCCACAGTCTTTAGCTTTATGATTGAAGCCTTTACACTTAAAACAACGCAAAACCTGCACTGCATCGTATACTTTGCATCGTTCCCATCCTACATTAAGCCTTTCCTCAGCTAATATCTTCGCAAACACTTTGACATCCAATTCTAGAACTGCATTATAGTAAGTATTTCCATTTTTATTTACTTGGTATAACTGTGTAATTTTTATGTCGGTTTGGCTCAAGCAATTATTTTGGCTTTTAATTCTTTGAGCAAGCTCCTCAATCTCATATTTGTAACTCATTCCGGTTATCAGAACATATGGGTTAATTTTTTTAGGGATCCTCACCTCATAATTATTTCCAATATTATTTTCAATTGCATTTCTTATTTTTTCTCTCTCTGCATTATTTGCACTTTCTACGATTACCACTCCATCTTGTCCACCCACTATGTTCATAATTTGTAACTCTTTGGGATCAACTTTTGAGTTAAGATCCTTTTTAGTTTTTTCAACTTCCTGTTTGGTACTTGGCTTAATTATTAGAGGAACAACATTTCTTAGCTCTGGCAACTCTTCTTTTTTTGATTTGGCACTTTTTGCTGCGTTGGCATATGAAACTCTGGCATCCACATTTGTATTTTTCTTTATTTCTGCACACATTTTCTCATTTACTTTAGTTATTGCTTCAACCATTTTCTTGTTATCTTCTTTGTTGTTTTCAATCTCCTTACGTACCTGCTCGCTATTTTGCTTTATAAAATCAGCTATATCTTGGAGTTTATTTACTTCTTTAACACTTTTCTCACATGTTTCTTGAGCTTTTTTCATTGCCTTGATTCTTTCAGCAAATGCTGTTTCTACCGCCTTCAGTACTAGCTTAATTTCGTCTTCATTTTTCTTCAGAGAATTATCGAAGTCGTTTCTATATTCAGCTAGCTTTTGGCCATTTTGCTTCACAACCATTTGCATGTCTTTAAGTATGTCATCAATGTTATTTATGTACTGCAAACAATCATCGCACATAAACCTAAGCATTGGAACCTCACTCAATTTATCTATGCTGTATTGGACCACGCCAGCGCATTTGTTTGTTAGATGGAAATATTTCCCACACACACCTTGACAACGGATTTTCGCCACTTCTGTCCGAATGGTGCCTCTGCACCTGTCACATCTTGCTTCCATCCTTCCTCACCAATTATATCGATTACTTCCTTGTACCCGTGCTTATCTTCAATTAATACACTCGTTTTTAAGCAAGATAGTCTTTTCCTTTCAGGGTTGCCAACACTTTTCTGTTAAATATGCTTCATATGCATATACAAATAAACATATTGCACAAAAGCTTATACTTTTATTTCACCCGAAGCTACACTGTTTCCATGTAAATTTGCAAAGAAGCAACACGGTGCCACTGCTAAGGGAGCGGTGCGAGAGAGACAACTGTCAGTTTATCGAACCTTGTATTATTGAATCATGATATTCTGCATGTACTCTCATAAAATTAAACAACAATCAATTTTTGATAAAAAAGCTGTAATATACTTAAAGTATTTATTTGTTTGAACGTGCACACTCTTACTGCGCATATATTGAGTGTAAATAACGTGTAAATTTAGTGGAAAGTGCATTATATATTGTGAAATAGTCCCATACAAGTTGGTGAGGGAAAATTTTCCAATAATGGACCAGGCTTTGAAAAAAAAATGAGGGGGTTTAGAGCGGCTTTTTGTGATTCTAAATCGGAAAACCCCCCCTCCGGAGGCTTATAGTTTTTAAGTAATTCGTTGTTAAAGTTGTAAAAAAAAGTGCAATTTAACCTCACATTTTCCTTTGTACATCGAGTGAACTGAACTTGCGGTGCTGCCACACATCACAAAAAATGTGTAAAAAAAAGTACTGAAAAGGGAATCAACGAAAACGTAAATAATAAAGTGGACATGTACATATATGATATAGCTTTTTTATTGGATATTTTCACTATATATGGAAGAATTGATAAAAAGAAGGGCCGCAGGTGAAAATTTTCAAGATATATGGAAGTATTGGATTTTTTAGAAAAAAGCGCCGCAGGCGAAAATTTGAAATAAAAAATCGCGCGATTTTTTATTAAAAATTTTCAAGATATATGGAAGTATTGGATTTTTTAGAAAAAAGCGCCGCAGGCGAAAATTTGTAATAAAAAATCGCGCGATTTTTTATTAAAAATTTTCAAGATATATGGAAGTATTGGATTTTTTAGAAGAAAGCGCCGCAGGCGAAAATTTGTAATAAAAAATCGCGCGATTTTTTATTAAAAATTTTGAAGATATATGGAAGTATTGGATTTTTTAGAAAAAAGCGCCGCAGGCGAAAATTTGTAATAAAAAATCCCGCGATTTTTTATTAAAAATTTTCAAGATATATGGAAGTATTGGATTTTTTAGAAAAAAGCACCGCAGGCGAAAATTTGTAATAAAAAATCGCGCGATTTTTTATTAAAAATTTTCAAGATATATAGTATTATATTAGTATTGCACGATATACATGCACTATATGCACTATATACATTAAAATATATTTTTACAATAATATTAATATATATATCACCGATTTAAAAGAAACTCTTAAATATATGTGCATAAATAAGACCGTAAAATTGATATTTTCCTTTTAGCCTTCAATCCCGTAATGCATCACAAAGTATTTTTGGCTAAAAAGAACTATTAACATTTTCAACGATATGGCACCTCATTCATGGCGGCCATCGCTGAACAATTGTGTGTTTACTATTCTTTGAGAATAGAAAAATATTTTAAGAACACTTTTATAAGCATTAATGGCTAAATATTTAGTGAAAAAAGATGTGCATCCATTTGTTTATGAAGAAAAGATGGTGTATTAATAAAAAGAAAAGTGATTAGTGCAGTGTTTATAAAAAAATAATTGTGAAGCAGTGGGGAAATTTTAACAACGAATAACTTAAAAACTATTAGCATTTGTACACAAAATGTTGATGATATCGGTCAATGAGCACCTCCTCAGCACCCCCTGCGAATTTCATTAAAAAATTCGTAATTCTTTGGGTGATATAGGAAATGGTCCATTATAGGAAATCTCAGCCGTTGGTGAAAATTACAAACTTTAATAACAAATTACTTAAAAACTGTAAGGTTCCGCGCTTTAAAACTTTACATATACCCCCTTTAGAACCCCCTCTTCCCGCCCCTATTTTCCTTAATTCCGTACTCGGGGGTTACCATTCTAAAATTTTCCCGAAAGAAATTCTGCGCAAAAATACATTTGTTAAAGAGAACATTTTTTTTTATATAAACTTGTTTTTTTCTATTTTTAATTAACTTTTTTATTCTTTATTCAAAATCGCCCGATATCTAATTTGGCATAATTTCTTTTATTAAAAAATCCCACGGTTTCTGTTAGTTGGGTCATATTCCACTTCAAACTGCTCAGTTTGCCCAAGAATGATAGAATACAAGATTGCGCCGTCCTGTGCGTTGACATTTGTGTACCACAAGTAAACAAAGAATAGAGCGAAAAGAAGAACGAGTTGAAACTGCCTAAGCAGTTCACTTTACAGCGAAAAACGTGTTTTAATTTTGCTAAATGTGAAAATATATAATCTTTCACCTAATATATTAGAGAACAGTGAACATTTTAGTGCACTCCATTAATTTGCAATTGAGGCTGCTTCAGTAAACGTTTTAGTGCACTCCATTGCTTTGCAATTAAGGCTGCTGCAGAAAACTGCAGCAGCATCTCTGCGGGATTGATTAGTTATCTTGTTAATGGAGGCTGCGTGGAGCAGAAACAAAATCATTGTGAGGGAATGCTGTTAAAATAATAATAGAGAAACATTTGGGGAACGGCACTCCATTAATTTGCAATTGAGGCTGCTTCAGCAAACGTTTTAGTGCACTCCATTGCTTTGCAATTAAGGCTGCTGCAGAAAACTGCAGCAGCATCTCTGCGGATTGATTAGTTATCTTGTTAATGGAGGCTGCGTGGAGCAGAAACAAAATCATTGTGAGGGAATGCTGTTAAAATAATAATAGAGAAACATTTGGGGAACGGCTTTGCCGTGCCCTATGTACAAAAAATGCAGCGCTACACTTGCATCTTGACGGCTGCCGCAATTTAACACACATCACTTCATTGTATTAGTTTTTACGCAGTCTTCAACTCAAGAATCACTCACAAATTGCAATTTAACACAATTTAAACAGATTTTTCACTTATAGTTCAAATTTCTCCTTCGCTGATTTGTAAACAAAGGTTTATTTACAAGTTACCACAACTGTCAAAATCGGCAAAACCAAAATAGCGGTACCACTGACGGCGCCACCTTTGTTCGATGCACCGTGCTAGGGAACCGTTTGAAAAAGGGGGAAAAACGGAATTTTCTTAGGCAAACTGCACGCGTGGCTCCCCAAACCCCCCTAAACGAAGGAGGATGAACGCCGCTTTATGAAGTCACCCCTCAGCCCCCTCCCCACCCTAAAGACCCCTTGGGAGCTGTTTGAAAATAGGGGAATTTTAGAGTTTTTACAAGGAAAAAACCAAGTTAAACCGAAGAAGGGGGGCTGAACATCTTTTGCAGAGAACACCTTTCTGCGTAGGTTAAAATTTCGCCGTCTATGAACTTCCAATTCAGGACAAAACCAAGAGGTGTAGCACACTGACTGGGGCGTCGCAAAATGGACATAAATTGGGTTGTGTTCCTTGCAGCAGATGAGCATTTTTAATGATACTGTGACCGATACGGAGTCTCGTATAAGGCGTGATGTAGTTGGACGGAATAGATGATGGGTAGCAAGGTTTGGTGTGGCTAGGGTTGATTCTAGCATAATGATGCATGTAATTCACCCACTCAGAAAGTATCTTGTCTTGTCTCTGCTGCACAATAAATCGATGGATATCATTTTTACAAAATAGACTAGAAGTCGTAACGGGAGTGAAGCTTATATCTTTTGCCGCTTTATCTGCAAAAATGTTGCCGCTGATGCCAGTATGCCCAGGCACCCGTATGAGCCTAATTTTGAGAGGGTGGATAATCATGATATTCCTTATGCACCCAATTATGTAGTTGTGATTATTCAGGTTTTTTACAGCTTGGAAGCAAGATAGACTGTCCGAGCATATGATGAATTTGCCATAAGCTTTTGTAGCATATTGCATGGCGTGGATAATGGCAGTAGCTTCAGCAGTAAAAATAGAACAAAGAGGAAAAAGTAAACCATAAGATATATTTTCACCATTTTCTTTAACAACGGCAAATGAAGTGTAATCTGCCTTGGAGCCATCAGTGAATAGCAGTTGCCAACCAGTAGCTTTAGAACCAGCTGATATATCCAAAAAACAGGCATTGTATTCAGCAGATGTGGTGTTGGACTTTTGGAAATAGCTTAAATCGTTTATCAAAGAAGATTTATTTAGCAACCAAGGAGGACGAAGATTGTATCTTGGTAGCGATAATTTGGCCGGCAAGCAATTCTCTTTTGCGTAGATAGAACACTTGTAGATAGCTGAAGATATTTTAGGTGTTCGAGTGCGTGATATTGCCGAATGAAAATCCTTTCTCAGAAAGATGTTGGATGTGAGCATGAGCTTGGGATAAAGTTTTCTTATACTGTCTTCCATGTAGTCGAAAAGGCAAGGTAAACCTGCTTCTGCCAGAATGTTTTTGATGGGCGACGTAGGAAATGCACGTATAGAACGGCGGACTGCAGTGTGGTAAGGTGCAGCCAACATCTTGAGGAGGTTTTTAGCATGCAGCCCATATATTTCCAAACCATAGTTGACAATAGAAGAGATGAGAGCCTTAGTTACATTGATCAGTAAGTCCGAGCCTATGAAGGAGCGTTTACAAGATAGATATTTAAGAATATTTAACTTAACATATAGCTTTTGTCTTACGTATTTACAGTGTTCTTTGAAAGAATACTTAGAATCTAATACTAAACCTAAAAACTTAAGTGAATCTTCACAAATAATGTTTACACCATTAAAATTTAACAAAGGAATAGAACAACTACGTTTCTTACAAATATGGAGTAATTTAGATTTACAAGAAGAAATAGAAGCGCCTGAAGAAGGGGACCAATGGGAAATTCGGGATAGAATATTTGAAAAAGTAGACATTACTGTGTGCAAGTCAGAGCTTTTAGAAAATAATAATACGTCATCAGCATATATTTGATGGGAAACCGTCGGAAAATCCGAAAAAATGACACTGAGTTCATCGAAAGCTATTTTGAAAAGAATAACAGAAAGGGGAGAACCCTGCGGTGTGCCGTTATCAAGGGATAAGATAGGAGATCGGATGTTGGAAATTAGAACACTAACCTTACGATTGGACAGGAAGGATTTTATAAAATTGTAGATTCTCGGCCCAACCTTCCATTTATCTAGTTGTCTTAAAACTACATGGATTCCAATGCGATCGAAAGCTTTTACAAAATCCAGTGATAGCAAAGATATATAATACCTACAGGAAAGGGCATCAGAAATAACGTGGTCAAGATGTAAGAGGGCATAAAGGGACCCTGACCTGGTTGTGATGAATGAATTTGTTTGAGTTTACAAACCATGAAAGTCTGGTAGCAATAATTTTCTCTAACAGTTTACCCAAGCAAGGGAGCAGAGATATGGGACGATAACTGTTAACTTCAGACGAGGGTTTGCCAACTTTTAAAATGGGAATGACTGAACTAGTTTTCCAAAGGTGGGGATAGTGGCCTGTTTTAAATATGTTATTATAATGTCTGAGAAGGCGAGAAATAAGGGACATAGGAAGATGATATATAATGGGGTATGAAATTTTATCAAAACCCGGGGTTCTACCTTTAACCGCCGAAAGGGCAGATCGTAGTTCCAGCAAGGTAAGATCAGCATCCAATTGTCTAGCCGACGACGTCTGTCCATTAGGGGATGGGCGAGGAGAGCGGAGTAGGGCAAGCTTACTTGCTGTAAATTCAGGTGGAAAATTGGAGTCAGAAGAGGAGTTGGAAAAATGAGAGGCCAATTCTAGAGCTATATCACGAGGATATAGTAGATTGCCATTCGGGGATTTTAGGAAGGAGAGAGGGGAATGCGAGGGTAGACCTGTAAGCTTTCTTATGTCATCCCAAACTTTTTTAGTACCAGAAGAGGCAGTAATGGTGCTGGTAAATTTTTTGAAGCATGCGACCTTGGCAGCTTTAGCACTACGGCGAAAAAGCGCGTTGGCTTTCTTGTACATAATGAGGTTTGTGGAGGTATGATTGCGCTTGAACTGACGCCACGCATGTTGTTTGCTCTCTCTTAATTTTGAAAGTTCACTGCTCCACCAAATTTAAAGGACGGGAAGGGATAGTGAAAACAATAGGAAAATGGTCACTACAATGAAGGTCATCTAAGAGGCGCCATGACACTTTGGGGGACAGGGATGCAGAGCAGAGGGTAAGATCAATATGGGTCAAGGTATTATGGGTGGAGAAGTGGGTAGGGGATCCATCATTTAAAATAACACTGTTGGAGATTAAAATCGCGTCTTCAATGGCATGTCCTCTGGCATTCGCCGAAACAGAACCCCAAAGTGGACTCCAAGCGTTGAAGTCGCCAGCCAAAATAAAGGGGTGAGGGCCTGGTGGAAAAAGATTAGTAAAGTCTGTAGTTGTGAAAAATTGGTTAGGAGGACAGTAAGCACAGGCTATTAAAATTTTATTTGGGGTTTGAATTTCTATTGCTAGCGAGGCAATAATGGAAAGGGGGAGGGGAATGGGAATGTGGGGGAGGTTTCTCTTCACAAGGATAGCAATACCTTGTTTGGAAACAGCATTGTGAGGGAGATTATAGAAATAACCTATGTAGGCTTTAGGGGTATGTGCTGACACGCCACTGGCTAAGTGAGTTTCATTTAAAAGCACCACAGATGGGTTAAGGGTTTTTATTAACAACTCAAGATTAACATAATAGGTTTGTTCCACACGAGCCCGCGGGTACCCACGGGTGCCCAAAGCAGCCCAGAAAGCGTTCCTCACGCTAGAAAAATGGGTAATAGAGAGCGAATACGTTCCACTTTTGGATCGTAAATATCTTCTTCTTTGTGCACGAAACAGCCCGGGCCCAAATGTGCAAAAGGGCAATTTGAAATAACTGCTGTTGTTGTTTAAATCCGAAAGCAAATTTTATACAAACAAAAGTGGAAAATATCACAGAATTTTCAGAAAATGTAGTTATTTGGTAATTTTATTAGCCGTATAAGATAAATACACGTAAAATCATTGTTTAGAGGTGATATGTTGATTCCGGGCACGAAATGTGGTTTTTTGCGTTCCTCACGCTCTGGGCACTTTTGGCACGTGTTGGCACATTTTTGACACTTGTGAGAGAGTAACTTATTTTTACTCTCTAATTACCGGAGCAGCCCGGAAAGCGTGGGGAACGAAGCTAATTATTAAAATAACCGTTAATATTCCACTGAAGAAAAGAGATCATACAAGATATCAAAACAATTGGAGTGCATGTAAAAGAAAAAATATATATGTAGATATGTATGTACTAGTTAACATTACTATGTGTTAGGATATGAATATTTTACTGATTTGTAAATAATTGTGTAGGTGAACTATGAGCATCTGAAAGAGGAGAAACTTGCGAAATCGAGGGAAGGTTAAGGTTAGTATTTAATGGGAGGGAAAGATTTTCGGGTGGGGAAGAACTAGACAGAGGGGAGAAGATAGGAGAGGGGGAGGAGAAATTTGAAGGAGTAGATGGAGTAAGGGAAGTTGTTATTTTCGTGGTATCAGTTGATTTGGTAGATGTTATTAAATTAATATTTGAAGATGAATTGTTCGTTAGGTTTATGGTGGAGGTTTCATTAATATTGCGGTTAGGCTTTTTTGCTATGTTAGCAAACGAATTAGGGTTAGGAGTGGAGGGGAGCTGATTTTTATATTTGTTAACGGCATCACGCATACTGCATTTAGATATAGTTTTGATTTTAAGGATTTCTTTAGACTGCTGAAATTTGGGGCAAACGAAGGGTGATTACCTGAACAGTTGGCACAGAATATGCTTGAGCAGTCTGTTGGGGAGATGTGATCAGGAGGAAGATTGCATGTGGCACGGGCAGGAGAATTCCGGCAATGTATACTAGGATTTGACAAAGCTTACACCGCATAGGATTTGGAAAATACGGACGGACATCTAATATTCTCCAGGCGACTTCAATTATTTCAGGTAGATTATACTTATCAAAAGTTAGTAATATAGCTCCCGAAGGCTTACGACAGCCATCAACAATTCGTGTGAACTTAAATACAGAGGAAACCCCTTGATCCTTAAGACCTTCAACAATTTCTTCGTCGGATAGTTGGCAGAGAAAAGGAGCATAAATGGTCCCTTTAACCGAATTTAAAGAACTGTGAAGCTTGACATTGATTGGGCCGGATCCGGGTAGCAGTTTGGCTGACAGAAATTTTTCCGCAGTTTTTGGGTTATTCACCAGTAACAGAAGACTGCCGTCGCGGAGCTCAGAAATATTATTTATCGCCTTACTTATAGCTTGAATTCCTTTGTGTACAGCAAAACACGAAAGGGACGCGAGAGGCTTCTTCTCATCCAGCGATGACATTATCAAATATTTTGGATCGTCCTTTTTGGCAATCGGTAAATCCGGAAAATGGTCCAGTGGAATAGAATTTGGTTTTTTGCGTTTAGTTTTCAGCTCTGGAGATAATAGGGCGTACCTATTATCTCCAAAATTGGTGGCCCCAGGGGGCATAGCGAAAAACACGTGGTTAGAAACTCGAATTTAAATTAGGTTAGTCTATCAAAGTAGCAACAAAAATTAGCGCACAAAAGAAAAGAAATAACTTAATGAGCGCAAAGAAAAACAACACACAAGTATGTATGAAGTTGGTAGGCACAATAAGCACAGCGAATGGCGACCGTTCACGATGAGTGTTCGTCGGTGACTGTTTTAAAAAATTATTTGAGAACTGTTTATGTATTTGTACAACGATTTTGGGTTGCTGTGCTTAAACGCGTGATTCGAATCAAAAAACTTTGGCTAAGATTTCCAAAAGTGGACGATTTCCTATTTCAGGCAAAGTATAGCGCATGATACAAAAAAAGAAGGTAGTTTCACTTTGAAATTTTTTGACATAAAATGTGCTTATGACGTTTATACTTTTCGTAAATTGCTCAAGTAGCGCTGCCATCCCAACAAATTATTAGTTGCGTTCCCCAACTTTTCTGGGTTAAAACCTGTAAAACTGTCAAAAAGCAAAAGAAGCCAGAGTTCCGAGTACGGGAATGCTTTCTGGTAAATTCCTGTAAATTCTTGCAACTGCTTGCGGGTTAGGGAACGCAACTATTTTGGAAATTTAAATATTTTTTTAAGGATTTTTTTTTTGCATTAAAAAATAACACGCTAGTTAAATTTACTTTATTAGCAGAGCTGTTAATAAGTGTGTACTGATTTAAAATACCTTAAAGTATCTTACCGCAACAAAAAATGGTATTATCTGCAGTGTTACCTGAAATATTTTTATATCTGGCCCTTTAAGAAACTTATATATTATGATGTTGCTTTAATTTGGATCCTCTTTAGTGGAAATATGAACCATGGAGTGGCTAAAAGGAGCTTACCGTCAATGAAATCACCATGGAAGCATAAACTTATTTGTTATAACGAATGATGTTGTCATGAAGAGGGAGCTAAAAAAATTCCAAATTCTTAGAGCTCCTTATTATAGTTTATAGACATATAAACTCACTTGCCCTACTGCTGCTGGTGCCGCGTGCCGTTTTGATTGGGCACATCCGTTCCGCGTATGTGAGGTTGCATAGATTATTTTCTAGAGATTAAGAACACTCATATTTCAAAATGGTTGTATTTTTTATAAAGCAATCGCATTTCTGTTGTTCACAATTGTTGTTTGAGATTGAGGCATAAATGCAGTTGGGCTCCAATCTCAAATAAAAAAAAAATTTTGGAATCGGTAGATATGATTGAGCTGAGTATAACGGTATACTTGTTTTTTTGTGCAAACAACAACTACAAGAATTATCAAAGCTTAAAGTTCAAAATAAGCAATTTTTGAAATCAAGATTTCTAAAAAACGAATGAATGGATTTAATAGGAAATTTGATTCCCTTTAATTTGGTATACGTACTTTATATATATGTTGTATAGTTCTTACAAAAATTGAATTAATGTAAAATAATTATAAAAAAAAGCTTACAAACCCTAAGTGCGGCCGACGCCGCCTACGCAGAAAGGTGTTCTCTGCAAAAGGTGTTCAGTGCCTTTTCTTCGCAACACAGAAAGAGAATTCTACTTTGAGAGGGTTATAATCCCTAAGTGCGGCCGAAGACCGCCTATGTTGAAAGGTGTTCTCTGCAAAAGTTGTTCAGTGCCTTTTCTTCGCAACACAGAAAGAGAATTCTTCTTTATGAGGGTTATAATCCCTAAGTGCGGCCGAAGGCCGCCTACGCAGAAAGGTGTTCTCTGCAAAATGTGATTTTTTTATAATTATTTTACATTAATTAAATTTTTGTAAGAACTATACAACATATATATAAAGTACGTATACCAAATTAAAGGGAATCAAATTTCCTATTAAATGAGATCAATATTTTCAAGATCCGTTTTTAAGAAATCTTGATTTCAAAAGTTGCTTATTTTGAACTTTAACCTTTGATCATTTTTGTTGTTGTTGTTTGCCCAAAAAAAGAAGTATACCGTTATACTCAGCTCAATCATCTCTATCGATTCCAATATTTTTTTTTTTTGAGATTTGCAGCCGAACTGCATTTGTTCCGAGATTGAAAATGAGAATGTGTGCGAGTTTGAGATTTAAATTTTTAAATTGTATTGTTGGCAAACGACGGACTGCCTCCCAATGGTTTTACCTTGTTATATTTTTATCATGTTGAAAACCATGATTCATTAATACAAGGTTAGATAATTATTTACCTTGTTTATATGGCATCAAACGCGGTATCGAATTGACTCGTGTCGGTGTGGCTCGTTTGAAATACAAGTGTTTATATGCAACAAAAGAAATGAGTCGATCGAACACGCTTTCAAACAGAGTTCATCCCAATGCAACATTTTTAATACATGTGTCAATTCTTAAAAATAATAAACGTGGAAAAATAATAATTAAAGACTCAAACAGCCTTGTAAAAATGAGATTAGCTATTAATTTTATAACAAAGCTTATCCTAATTGTAATTTCAAGAACTATCCAAATGTTTTACTTCATACAGAGATGCATGAAACAACCGTGTGGCCAAATCGCGTGCTTATATGCACTCTTAACACGATTCAACAACTCTTAACTCGCATTCAAAATGTGATTTATGGTGGCACGGTTAAAAGTTTCAATTCGATTCAAGAATGTGTTTACATGTGTGTGTCCAAATAACATGGTTTGACTTAGAACGAATTGAAGCATCATATAAACATTTACGAAGGACGGAGAAAGGGGAAGAATTAAATCTCTTGGTGCGAAAATGGTATTAGAAAGTACGCAAAGTAGGCGATTAGTAGTGAAATTCTAATGTATTTGCAGGAAATCTGGCATTTTAAACGAAATATTGAACGTAATATTGATATATCTACGTGAATTACGTAATTTATGTGCTATTTAGCTGTATAAAAACTGCAAAAAGGCTCAAAATTAAAATAAAACTACTATGAGATTTATATAACTTCCAATTTAAAAACAATTTATGTTTTCATCAGTTAAATATGCGTCACATGCATACACAATTAAACATATTGCACAAAAGCTTATACTTCTATTTCACACCAAAGCTACACTTTTTTCAAGTAAATTTGCAAAGAAGCAACACGGTGCCACCAGGGATGCCGTTTGGATCTAAATAGATCCAATTGAATACATTTTTAGACGAATTTTTGCGGGATACTTATTTTTTCCGGTCAGTATAAATGTGGACACTTTTTTCAATATTTTTTTTTTTTTCAAAATTTTATATTTCCTATAAAGTTTTTTTCGTTCAAAAATCGATTTTCATTAAAGATGGTAGAAAGCATTACGTTTTATAAACGTATAAAGAATCGCTACTGAAAACTATGTTCACATTACCAACATAAAATACTTAGTTTCGTTTAAAATACCTCACGCGTTCATACACGCGATTCTGTATTTGTCTTGACAGCTTTGTAGCAACCCTGTGTTATTGTTTATTTAACCAAAAGAGATCGCGAATGTGAGTAATTGCGTATATTTTTATATTCTGAGTTGTTTGTGGTAATTTTTTAGATTTTAGATGAGTGATCAAAAGAGAAAGCTTCTGGAAATATTTTACAAACTACCACGCGCGATTATTAAAAACAAAAACGTCCAAACACAATGACATATCAGTTATGGGACAATACTTTTTTCGATTATTATCGATAAAATTAGAGCCGACACTGATTTGTTCGTGATTTGGTTCTTGGTTTAAGATAAACTACGTACTTTCAACTTAATTTACTGAGAGACTTTACAAGGCGAAATTACTTAGTTTGTACTTAATTTATGCGTAAATTAAGATTGACCTCTAAATTACGCTAATGGGAACATAGTTTAAGCGTGAAATTAAAGAATTTTATTTTTTGTGAACGAAGCAATGGACATATGAAGAGATCTCACCAAAATAGGTATACGCGCAATTGCTTTAATTAGCTTAAAAGGATGCTTTAAGCAAGATCTTAATAAACATATCGTCGTTTAAAGTACAAAACCGCGTATCAACAAAATGCAAAACCTCGTATCAAGATAATGCAAAACCTCGTATGTGACGTTGCATAAATTATTTTCTAGAGAGTAAAAACACTTATATTTCAAAATGGTTCTTTTTTTATAAAGCAATCGCACTTCTGGCTAGTATATTTCAGGACGAATGGATAAAGCGAAGCGCACATTGGCGCGATTCTGTCGTTGCGAATACGTTGCGAATTCGGCTGTTAACTTCGAATCCGCAAACGTGCGCACACTTGAGCGATTTTTTCGCGTCGATTTCCGATGTACAATTCACTCAATTTTCCCTTTATTTCGTGTATTTTCGCACTCGGCGTGCCCAAATCGTACAAAATACTATTATTACGAACGTTTTTATTAGTTTTTGTACATTACACGTTTTTTTTTCTTTGCCTTTATTGCTGTGACACCTTTCTTCTTCTTCTTTGACGCCTTCAAAACGCTGCAAGCCGCGTTTCGAACGCGTCAATAGAGAAGAACATTGAATGTTCGAAAAATTTGCAGCGACGGAATCGTGCAAGTGTGCGCTAGCGCATTAAAATGTATGGGTAGCATTGTTGTAATTTTTGGGCTTGCGGATTCGCAACGACAGAATCGCGCCAATGTGCGCTTCGCTTAAGGATTGAGCCAAGAGCTTGTGTGAGCAAATCCAATTTTTGGCAGCAAACGTCAGTTACGCGGTTATGCAGATTGACGACACGCGGTTTTGTACTTTAAACGACGATATATATAAAGTAAATTATACTCTTTCTGTAGTAATCTCTTTCATATCACATATTTTCATTTGTTAATTTAAAAAGAAAGAAGATTTCAATGTAGTTTAAAAAACTAAATTTGATTTATTTAAGGAAACTTTTATGATTTTACTGAAAAAATTTTGGTTATTTGCGCATATTGAGAGAGGTAACCAGATTCCTCTTTTAATGTGTGCAAATTTGGACGCCGTGTAATAAAATTAATCATTGCCTGTTTACTTTTACACATAAAATGTTTAAAATAAAGTAATGTTTATTATTAGTAGGAAATCTATTTGTAGTTTGAAAATTTTTGCAATTTTAAATATTCTATATATGTGTATTTATGTGCATATTTTAATGATCTCAAGTTCAAAATCAAATACTGAACATCCTATACGTATATTTATAGAGATTCTTGTTGAAATATAGATACTTTTCAGTAGTAGTTTTACATGCTCTTTTTAGAGTGTACTTGCTATTTATTATGTTTACTTTGCAAAATACTTATGCACAAAAAATGTACTTTATAAATTGAAATTACAAATGTTTGATTTTATGCACATGTATTCCAAGGCCTTAGGATGGGTTAAATTATGTATTTTTCATGAAAAAGTTTGGTTTTCTTACAAATTATGAGATGTATATGTAAAAAAACAAAATTGGATACATTTGGATACATTTTTGGCTCGGTCAGGGATACATTTTCTTGAGACGGCGCGGCAACACTGGGTGACACTGCTAAGGGAGCGGTGCGAGAGAGACAACTGTCAGTTTATCGAACCTTGTATTATTGAATCATGGCTAAAAACTATAAAGCCTGTAGTGGGATTCGCCATTCTATTTTAACGATTATGGAATCGTTAAGAAAACTTAACGACGATTTTAACGATTTGACAATTCGCTAAACATATTTTAACGATATTCGCTATCGCTTGATCAGCTGTTGTCGTTAACTACTCGATTACTCGTTAAGTAAACGACGAATATTTTGAAGTTGTTAGCGGCATCGACAAAAGAAAATTTGATATTTCATTTGAGTTAAAATAAAATAATATAGATCGCGAATTTACTTAAGTAATATATAAAAGAAAAACTTTTTGTTAAAAATGGCATTTGAGTATTTGGCATACGTTTTATCCCAAGATGAGGAGATAATAAGCTCTTCATCAGTGGATAGACGTTTGCTTCGAGAAGTGGACAACCCTTTCGACTTGGCTGCAACTGAGTTTCGTAACCTTTACCGATTAACCCCAGACTTGGTTGAAGATATTGTTTCCCACCTTGATAGCCAATTAAGGGGTCGAAGAATAACTGCGATAACGACAGAGAAACAGGTAAATAATGTAATTTTCAAGTATTTTTAAATTTTAAATGATTTTGTAAATTTTAAAGGTTCTAACTGCCTTGCGATTCTTCGCAACTGGCTGTTATCAACGTCCAGTCGGAGAGCAATGGGGGATATCCATGAGCCAGTCGTCCGTAAGTCGCTGTATACATCGCGTAACGGATGCAATAAACCGCACCATGTTTTTGGCAAAGGTTAGGTTTCCAATGACCCAAATAGAGCGGCAAGCTGCAAAAGAAATTTTCGCCTCAGCATCCGCACCATTTGTAGGAGGTACTATTGGGGCTATCGATTGCACTCATGTGTCAATCATGAGCCCAAAGCATCATGAAGAAGCGTATGTCAACCACCATGGATACCATTCTATCAATGTGCAAATGGTAAGAGTAAAATTTGCTCAAGGGTTAAACTACTGAGTATTAATTTTATTTTATACAAATATAGATATGTGATCCAAATCTAAAGATTTTGGCTGTCAATGCTAAATACCCAGGAGCGCGACACGATTCATTTATTT
This sequence comes from Rhagoletis pomonella, assembly GCF_013731165.1. Taxonomy (NCBI): domain Eukaryota; kingdom Metazoa; phylum Arthropoda; class Insecta; order Diptera; family Tephritidae; genus Rhagoletis; species Rhagoletis pomonella. Next base: position 23,055 of record NW_023459772.1, on the reverse strand, counting down.
GGAGCTCCTCTGCAGTCCGGAGAGTTATGCAGCGAAGTTTTGAAAATGGAAACCATAACGTGTTTTTGATTGGTAACTTTTTAAATCCACTGAAACTTATTTATTAAAATCAATTTAATTGAAAATGTCCAATATATATTTGCAGGTGACTCAGGATATCCTTTGGAGCCGTGGTTGATGACTCCTCTACCAAACCAACCAGAAGGGAGTCCTAAATTCCGCTACAATGAGGCATTGTGCAAAGCTCGAAACCCAGTCGAGAGACTTTTTGGCGTTCTCAAAGGAACTTGGCGATGCTTATCTCAGCAAATGACTCTTTTGTATGATCCTGGATTTACTGGAAAAGTAGTAAATGCTTGCACAGTGTTGCATAACTTGCGATTGGGTGACCAAACATACGATCCCGAGACTGAGTTCCTAGAGCCAAGGACACATAGCAGTAATGTAAATCAAAACGCGCCGTCTTCAACAGCAAAACGCGTCCAAGACCGGCTAATTGCAAATTATTTTACAAGAATAAAACGTTGATTAATAAAAATTCAGAAGGAGTACAATAAAATTATTTTGGCATTTTATTAAACATTTTTATGTACATAAATAAAAACTCAGTCTTATTTTGTCTTTAATTTGAGTAAATTTTTTTTAAGTCTAGAATTATATATATAAATATTCATTAAATATAGGGTTCATCAAAAGACAGATCTCAGTATGTAATCACAGATCAGTTTCTATAATATGATATGGTGTGGCACGTTCAAGTTACAGGCGCATCACAAAATTAAAACAAAAATTCACAAAATTAAATTTCATTACTTATTGTATATAAGAAATATATGTGGTATATCTTACATGCAGTAAGTACAGTATACCTCTCTATCAACTAAATTTGTAAACATTGAATTCATTTGAAAATCAAAAGAACTTCAAATAACTCGCTTATTAAAAACAAATAAAGATCAATTCAAATATGTAAAAATTCATCTTCGAATATCTTTAAAAGTTATTCTAAATGTAAAAAGTTACCTTCATGATATGTCGAATTAAAACTTAACTCTAACATAAATACAAAAAAAAGGAACTTCATGCTCTATCAAATGAAAACTTAACTCTAACATAAATATAAAAACAAAAAAGAACTTCAACTTATATTTAAAACGCTTAAAACTAATATAAATATTAAAACAAAAAATACTTCAAAAACTACATATTTACACAATATTTACATGCGGTAGATAGCGTTTCTTAAATTATTAAAGGCATCCGCACATGCCTTTAAACCTTCCCCCATTGTGGTCATAGCTTCGGCCAACGATTTCGCTACCTGCACACTCGCCGTACTTGTTTCAGCTAACAACTGTTGAAAGGGCATACGAATGTAATACTATTTTTTAGTATATACAAAAAATTACCTTCAAAGCATCTGCTTGTCTACTTGCTATTTGTACATTCGCTGCACTCGACTCTGCAAAACCTGTTGAAAAAGAACCGAAAAAACTATGTCATGATATTTTACTTATGTAAAGTTACAAATAAGTAAATTACTTTTAAGGCATTTGCTTGGGTCTGAGCGATTTCCAAAAACGATTTTTGGGCCTCGGTACCACCGTCCACACGCCTTCTTTTGGCTCCTCTACGTGGCGTTTTTCCTGCAGGAGTTACAGGAGTCGATGTGCACATCTCAATGCTCACTTCGTGAGAAATAGATGGCATCTCGATGATTACACTTTCATCACCCTCTTCCATACGCAGTTGGAGTTCCTAATGATGAGAAGAATTGTTAACTGCTGTGCTATTCATAACTATTTATTTGCTTTTTACCTCTTCCACTGGCACACTTTCAGCAACAGTTTCATGGCCCTGCACATAGTCGCTACCGACAAGAGCAATCACACGCCTCTCAAGCTCAGTGGGTGGCTCTTCATTAATGGGATTGTTTCCCGTCATTGCCTGCTTTCGTTTCCTATCACGCACCTTAATGCTAGTACGGCTCTTCAAATCCCTCCATACCTATTTGCAAAACAAAATTTTAAACGTGGTATTAAATTACTAAACAACTTTTACATACTGTGCGCCATTGGTCGACGTTCTTCACCGAACCACCAAGGCTATTCAGCATTGACGCTAGTTCACTCCACTTCTTGTCGCAGTCCGATTTTCCATGAAGCTTCTGGAACCTTGATCCTGCCAATCCCGGCGTTTCCGTCAAAAAGTCCACCATGCGACTTAGTTGTTCTGCTGTGGTCCGGCTTCTCTTTTGAATATTGGGTACTGACGAAGCCATTCTATAATATGCGAAAATGGTTATGTCTAATAATACAAAATAAATAAACGTTTTATTTTACTTACTTTTTGTAAAAGTATATTAAAATATTCAGAAATCTATGTGTATACCACTTTGCAAGCAAAGAATTTATTTGTTTTTCGTCATTCTTCTTTGTGCTTTTCGCATTTTTTGACGTTTCGTTAAGCTGTGATGCCACCTTTCTTGTATTGAAATAAAAAGAAAATGTCAGCTGTTTAGTGTCGTTAAAAAAGAGTTACCGAATAACACAATCGTTACTGCAAACCACAAAAATCGTTATATTAGACCTCGACAAATCGTATCGTTAAAAGTTAGTGAATTGCACTACTGGTCTTCATTAGGACATATTTGACGACAAATGTTGTCAAAATAATGAAAACGGGTTATCATCCGGTGTCGTTTGCGTTTGTTGTCATATATCGCCACGCACGCTCATATAAAATGACATCCAAATGAAAACGGCCCTCGCCGCTGATGTGGCAGCATTTGACAACGAAAATGTATTTGCCAACATGTTCGCAATTTTGATTTCGTTTGCCATACGAACAGCTGATTCTAGCTACTAGCTACAATACGGACCGTTTAGCTACAAAAAAAACCAAAAATACAGATCGATAGAACTTTTCACGCTGACCATACCCAAATTATTTGGGGCAAGTAAAAAACAAAGAAAATATAACAGGTTAAACTTCAACTTTCCTATTTCATATATGTTAAATATCTCGGAAACGACTTGACCGATGAGAAAAGTATTGAATCCAATTCAAAGATAATTCTAATAGCTTTTTTACGACGTATTTACTATAACCATTTTTTAAAACAAATTTTTGGTAAACGATATTTAAGGAAAATATATATAGTACTAGCTTACCCGGCGAACTTCGTCCCGCCCAAAATTAATTTCTTTTATTGAAATATTTGGTCCAACGTTTTCGCCAGCAATTCACGTTCACGTTTGGTTTTGTGGTCGACAGAAGGCTATCCTCCATTACCGTCTTAAATAACCTGATGAAGAAGAAGTCCTCGCGGCTCGATAGTGAATCGTTCTTGAATCTGTATAGTCTAGTTGGTGGCAATTTCCAAACTGGTGAGTATCATTGATCCACATTCTGTTTAGTCAACGTAAAGCAAGCACCGCAGGGTCAAGGTGCAGGAATGGTATTTTCAGGGATTGAAGTCAGAAGTCCAAGCCTTAATTTAAGCCTAAGTGGAATTTTGATAATTGCGGTAGGTACTCAAACTTCCCAAAATCAGTTTTTCCTGTTCAAAAAATAACTATAAGTGACCATTAAGCAAAGGTGCAGGAATTTGCACGGATAGTAGCCGAGATTTTCTTTCTTTAATCTAAACCTAAGTGGGAGGTTCTACCACCCTCTGTTTCTTTGCTAAAGCTTCTCAAATATTGCAAAATCGCGATTCTTTGACACTGACCTTGTTTTTCTTAAAATCTGGAGCTGACGGAAACTTTATGCTTACGTCAAAAACAGCGTTAACATTAGCTGCTTCAAATTTGTTTCTATTTTTGTTGGCGTGTGTAATAACTATTGTTAAATAGCCAATACCCGCATGTTTGCGGCGCCTTCAAACACCTTTCGAACTGTAAAACAATGACTGAATTCTATTCTACGCATATCTATAATACGAGTATCGAATTACAAGCAAATCAGACCATAAATAAGAATTTTTGGAATAGATCGGTCCCTGGTCCAACTATCAGAAAAAGAGTATCCAATATTTTAACCCTGACAATAAGCTACCTACGTGCCAAGTTTCAAGCAAATAGCACCATAAATAAAATTTTTTCCAATAGATCGGTATCTGGACCACCTATCAGGAAAAGTATCCTATATTTTAACCCTGAAAATACGCTACGTACGTGCCAAATTTCAAGCAAATCGGACCATAAATAAGACTTTTTCGAATAGATCGGTCCCTGGCCCACTTAACGGGAAAAATGGATCCTATATGCTAATTTAGGCAAAAGGCTACCTACGTATCAAATGCATTTTTTAGCGTAGCTCGACCCCTGCCCCACGTATCGGAAAAATTAAAACTTTGTGCACTCCTTAACACCTTTCCAAAAAAGCAGCAACCATTCGAATCGGTTATGAAACACATTTAGGAGAAAATTGTTCCCAATTGATTCATGTTCACAATGAATTTCACAATTATCCGAAATTTTCCAAGCTTCACAACGAATTTGCCACCTTAACATTGTCCAAAATCATCAAATCATGCGATAAAATACAAAATTTCGTCGAAAAAAATTCAAATATTTCGCGGTCTTCTGGATTTTTCCGATTTTTCCAGAATTTTCTATTTTACCATTCGAAAGCCAGCCCGAAGTAAATGCGCAAAAAGTTCCATACAAAAAAAAAACAATTTTCGATTTTTCCAATTTCCCGACTTTCCCGGAAAGTTTTCCAAAAATTTTCTATCGTAAAAACCGTCTGGAAATTGCGAGCAACTAAAAGAAAAATTTTGCTAAATCGGCCCAACTGTTCTCAATTGATGAATTACTATACATTTTTCACACCATTTTTATATACATAGATATACGTATTTAATACATACATACATTCTTGCCACTGCTAATCACATGAATAAAAATCCTAAAAACGAAAATGTGACTGCAATATTTCTTGTTTAAAATGTTTTATGTTGGGCTTGCTACTCTTTCCATTGCACCACAACTAATTGGTCGGAACGATTAAGTTGGTGTACATCTTCATGTACATATTTCAAGCGAGCCCTACTATTTAAATAGGCGGCCGATAAATTCTGTGGTATGTTCCATGTGTTGCAATATCCACGGAAGCAGCAGTTATGAAGAAAATGATTTAAAAATATTAGAAAAATTCTCTACTTATATGTTTGGCTTTCATTTGTTTTATTTTTCCAACGTCAAAAGCTGGACTTTTTTGAAAAAGTTAGTACAACAAAAAATACGAAACACGTTTTCTGTCAGATAGCTAACATGGCGGATAAGAAGAAGAAGTGAAACTACCCGGAAAAAAAGAATCTTATAACCTAATCTAGGCAAAAAGCTAACTACGGACCAAATTTTAAGCAAATCGGACCATAACTACGATTTTTTTCGAATAGATCGGGCCCTGGTCCACTTCCCGGAAAAAATATCCTATATGCTAATCTGGGAAAAAACCTACCTACGCACCAAATTTTAAGCAAATCGGATGATAAATACGATTTTCTCGAATAGATCGGTCCCTGGTCCACTTCCCGGAAAAAAGCGTCCTATGTGCTAATCTAGGCAAAAAGTTACCTAGGTACCAAATTTTAAGCAAATCGGACCATATATACGATTTTTTCGAATAGATCAGTCCCTGGTCCACTTCCCGGAAATAAGGATCCTATATGCTAACATAGGCAAAAAGCTACGTACCTACCAAATTTTAAGCAAATCGGACCATAAATACGATTTTTTCGAATAGATCGGTCTCTGGTCCACCGGAGGGTTTTCGTAAAAACCTTCTCCTTGTAATTACGAACAACTGAAAAAAAATAGCCAAATCGGCCCAACCGTTCTCAATTGGTGAATTACTATACATTTTTCACACCATTTTTATATAGGTAGATTTCGATTTTTTCGACTATCGTTAAATTTTTCCCTATATCAAACCTTTCTATATAATATAAATTTCTGTAGCATTATTATGCAATTTTCTTCAAAAAAGGTAATTTAATGAAAAAACTAAATTTTTTGGTTTTTTTTTGTATTTCTGACTCAAAAATATATAAAATCAGAAAAATTATGTACATCAACTTAAAGATAAACTAATCATCTTTATTTTGACATCATTAGTTGTTTAATCGGTTATGTAGTTCATAAGCTATTGATGTTTCAAAATATCGAAAAATGTAACTTAACCTACTATATCTTCTTAATTTTTTACTTGCGCTAAATAATTTTGGTAAGGTTAAAATCAGCATGAAGAGTTCTATCCAATTACATTTTTGGTTTGTCTATAGCTAAACGGTCGGTATTTTACACTTTTTGTCAAAGTTAAGTAATGAAAACGGAATGTCAATCATCTGACACCGACAGTCTTTGACATGCACTGCGGTATCGACATTTGGTCAGTTTTTAAAATGTAATGAAAACGCATTTCACATCAAATGAACAGCTGTCAGATGAAGGCAGATTTTGATGTCAGTGATTTTGACCCAATAAAAACCAGCCTTAAGGCTCCGGCAGCTAAAAACCATGGTGGAATAATACCAGGTGAAGTCATAAGAGCGAGAAGGAAGATTTGACACTACCTTATTGGAAGTGTTCGCCCCTTAGATTTTTTGAAAGGGTAAAGGCCAGAAATATTATAAATAATTACCCTTTTTGACTACAAAAGGAGTAATAATTTGAAGTTTTTTATTTAATACATATACATACATAATATTAAAAATTACTTTTGAAATATCCCTATTTGAAAACTAAAAGAGCCATTTTAATTACTACTACTACTACTACTACTTACTAAAAATTACTTTTGAAATATCCCTATTTGAAAACTAAAAGAGCCATTTTAATTAACTGCTGTAGAGGCTAAACAATTTTGTGGATTACGCTTGTCTTTAATATTGAAAGACAAACACTAACAATACCAAAGAGCTTTAAGGCTTTACAGCCAATGTAACCCAGATTGAGAAGTGTCTATATCATTCTACAGGAAAGGTCCCCCTACGGTTTCAAAACATCATGTTCATGTCGCACAAACTGCTATGTTTAGGCAGACAAATATGTTAAAATGGGGAAATTAGTAAAAAGATTTTTCATAAATAATATTTCAAGGCCGCAGCGACAAATGCACACAAAAATCTTTCCCCTTATTCTAAATTCGTAGCTACGCTATGAAACACCCATATACTGCAACCCTTGCGGAAACATGTGCAGCACTGCCAGCTATCAGTTGTTTTTCGAAGTAATCTGAATGAAGGAAAACAAAGTGGGAAGGAATTAAAAAACACTCATTAAGTGCTTATTTATAGAAAAATTGTTGATTTTACATATTTTGAAGGAAACGAGGGATTCTATTGCTTTTGCAATTGTAGCAGCGGAGTAAGAGCGCGCTATGGGAATGATTTCACAAAGATATGCGGAGCTGTCGGGCATAGTGACCATAGGCGCATCTATGTCAGCTTATGGTTGAATTGTTGAAACACAAGTCAGAACTCCTCCTATGCCTGAAGAACTGGTTCTCAAACCCGTTAATGCAATAACAGCTTCTTCCAAGCCATTGAAAACATGCACTTTGTTAGGTCCACCACCTGTTGCGATTGCTTGTGCCTTCGGCCGAGCTTAGGGATTATAACCCTTACTAAGTAGAATTCTCCTTTCTGTGTTGCCGGAGAAGACGGGCTTCCGCATATCAAAGGTATACAACACTTCTTGTGCATATCACTCCGGCTACGCCATCCACAGTATTTTTGCGCAGAACCCACGTCAAAATTTGCAAAAAAGTGCATAGTGCAAACCGAATTTATTAATAAACTAGTGGTCGGAAATTCGATACATTTATTTTAAATACTATTTTAATCCTTTGGTTACACGTGATGTTAAAGCTTTCGGATTCGGGTTATGCTTTTGAACAAAACAACCGAAAATTATTGTACAAATAACTAAACCGGACCCAAGTTTCTCGATAAGGGGCAACAAATATTCTTTTTTACTAGTTTATATAAAGCAGTGGATAAAAATATACGTATATGCGAACAGCAAATTTATCTGTTTAAATGAACACCACTACTATTTCCTGCAAACACACATCGCTTTACATCTTTTATCTCGCCTCCGACACAGAATTAAAATTACGCAAAAAAGCAACCTCGTTCGTTTTTAGGCATGCCATTGTTACGAATTTCGAAAGATCGAAGATACGATTCGGATTGCAGCATACTATTTCTACGATTCAAAAATCCGAATACGAAAGAGTTGCAGAATAGGAGTGTTAATAAAAGTAGCCAGTGCAATAACAATCAAAAGTGACAGTGACGTACAAATCGATGTCTTGAGGCAAAAACACTTTTCAAAATGGTGAAATTAGTAAAAAAATTTTGCACAAAGAATACTTCCAAGGACACGCCGACGGATGCATAGGCAAATCTTGATAGTTTTATGAAGAGATGAAATTATATACAAAAAATCAGCAACGTGAATACAAAAATGCAACACGTGAATGGTTATAAGGTTTAAATTATTAAATTTAAATAGGGTAAAGACTCCATCCTTTGATGGCACTATTCCTTTCCAGGTCTTCAAGCTCCAGTTTGAGCAGACAGCTACAAAACATCACTGGAGCATGGAGGATAAATCCGCTGATCTGTTCGTTGCATTAAAAGGACCTGCAGCGGAAATCTTGCAGACTATTCCTGACTGTGAAAGGAACAATTACGATGCATTGATGGGGGCCGTGGAAAGACGCTATGGTAGCGAGCACAGGCGACAGATCTACTAGATGGAGCTGGAGAACCGCTGCCAAAGATCCAGAGGTTCATCAACGGAATGTGGGACGTACGCGAATCCAAAGCCCACATTTGCTGAAACTGTCTCGTATGCTCAGACACGTGAAACGGCAGCACTCCTAAGTAGACCAGCCGACAAAGCCCATCGAGTGGAAGTGGACACACCGGACGAGACAAAGGAAATGCTGAAGAAGCTAATCCAACTGCTGGGCGAGAAAAAGCATGGATCTGGCAAATGTTTTAAATGTGGAAAGCCAGGCCACTTCGTCCGCGATTGCAGCGCAAGTTCCAGTGCGCTCAACAGTCCAGCAGTAAGTAAACGCAGGGCTTAGGAAGGCGGATCTAACTCCAGTCAGTCGTTAAACTAAAACGAGCCAGCAGGAAAGGCCGCGTGCTGGCTCCAGTTGTTGAGGGGCCCATAATCTCCGTCTCACAAATTGGCCGCAATGCGAGCAAACTCACTATTGGTGGATGTGTGAATGGGCAGGAGCGAGTGCTGACAGTGGATACTTGAGCGTCACATTCCATTATTCGACCTGATGTGGCTACTTTTTATGTTAAGCCACTACCTGGAGCAAAGCTGCAGACTGCAACTGGTGAGCGAACCCAAGTGTTAGGAGAAGGTAATGATCGACGGGTTGGCCTCGTACACGAAGTTTATTGTGGCAGACATTGTGGATGAAGTCATCATCGGCGTGGATTTCCTACTTGGGCAAGGCATGAATATTGACCTCCAGGGAATGATCCTAACCTATGGCGAGAGGAAAGTGCCACTTAGGGTTGGTTACGAGAACCAGTGCTGCAGCAGACGGTTGGTCTTATACGAAGTGCCGAAGATTCCACCAGAAACGGAAGTGGTTAATTGGGCAGAGGTTGACAGTGATGGAGACGAAATGGTTTCGTCAGGAGAAGGAAGTGGTTCGCAGGAAAAGCGTGACGGCAGTGACAGCAGTGAAGAAGAGGTCGCAACAAGGAAGTGGTCATGGCGAGCCAGGCAGTGTTTCCGGCAGCAGGAAAGCCACTGAACCACGTTGCAATGGTGATACGCCGGTGGCTGGAAACGGAAGCGGCTGTGGAAGCAGTAGCCGCGCTTTGAAGTGTCCTGAAAAAGGTGGTCGGCAAAGGCGAGCAGTTAAGCAGGAAGCCAAGGTTGAGATTATACACGTCCGGTCAATGAAGTTAGCATCGGCGGAAGAGCGAGATACGAAACGAAGGCGGAAGTTTCAGCGTAAGGATCCGGATGTAGCAAGATGTGCTAAAGGCAGTGCAGCACGAAGGCGGGAGTCTGGGTGTCATGGGCAGATGATGCGGCATAGATCTGGCGAAAAGGGTACCCACGAGAAGAGACATGGTCTGGTCACCACCAGTGGCCGGCAGAAGCACGACCATGTGAGATGGTGCACTCCCGGAGAGAAGCCGGAAGCAATGTCCAGTAACGCATTGTGGTTGTACATGTCGCAGCAGAAGAAAAGCTTCACCTCCAAGCAAAGACGTGTCTGGAAAGATCCGTTTAAGATTGCCAAACGGCTGAAGGACGCAGTGCATCGAATCCAGACAATGGGGAGACCGAGGACCAAGATGAAAGTGGTCCACTTGGAAAGACTTGCAGCGTTTGGAACCGCAAGTGTGTCTGATCGGGACGATCAGACTTAGGTGGAGGGCAGTGTGGCGAATACTGCGGCAACGCGAAGCGAACAACGAGAAATAGACAGAATGTTCGAGGAATGACGTAGAATGTTCCACAAAGAGAAACGTCAAGTTGGATGAACACTGCGAACAGCGAGAGAAAGAGAATGAGCGATGAACTTCAGAATATTCTAGAGTTGCCATGAGTGCGAGCGCAGGTAAATAAGAGCCACGACACAGCGGAGTGAGAGAGTTACAAGTCAGGTACAAGTAAAGTGAGTTGCGAATAAGCAAGCTATAAGTTTAATTGTGTTCACAAGTTTTGTAAAGCGTTGTAATTTCTTTAACGAGTATTGTAAAGTGTTTTTACGGTATTAGCGAGTATTGTAAATTGTTTGTTGTACAATAAAGTTAATTGTACTACAATTTGGTCATCGTGAGCATTTATTTAACAGACCAGCGATACGAGCTGAACGATATTTGGGAAATCCCTGAAGGTTTCAAGGAAAATCTTAACAATACTTACTCATATCGAACTCATTGTAAATACTTATGTCATGTGAAGAAAAACAGAATCGGTCCGACCAAAACTTACCGAAAAAGAAGCCACAAGTTTGTTCGAGTACTTTCGGCCAAAACCTACTTAAAGAGAAGCCGTAAATCTTGCAAAATTTTAATAATTGACTAGTACGGGAAAGCAGGAATTAACACTTTCTTTATTAGCCAACTTAACGTGGTGCCAAAACCACAACAGCATGATTCATATATTGTCAGAACCGAAATTCAGAATTTTTGGAAAAGCAAGTAATACTTTAATCGCGTACTCGATACACACCTAAGTACTTGCGGCAAGGATTATAGTACAAAAAGTACTCAGTACTTGAAGAAAGTATCGAGTAATTAGTTGTAGTTACTCGTATCGGAACAACAGTAACCAGGAGAACTCTGAACTGAATTTAGCTATACAAGTATTTGGGCTCGGGTTAAATTTGGAAAATTTTAGTATGAGTGGGGTGAGGGGGGGGTAGAATAGAACCCCCTGTTTTCAAAAATACCCCCCTTTTTTTCTGGCAACCCTATAGTTTTTATATAGTTTGTTGGTAAAGTTTTCGTATAAACGATGAATAAGATAGCAAAATAACATCAAACTTGTGCTGCCAGACAGGAATTTTGAATAATAAAAGCGGATTTTTAATTCGGAATTTTCACTTAGTAGAATCCTCCTTTCCGTGTTGCCGAAGAAGAGGGGCTGAACACATTTTGCAGGGAACACCTTTCTGCGTAGGGGGCCTTCGGCCGCACTTAGGGTTTATAACCCTTATGTGTCAGTTTGCAACCATGTGTTATTGTAAATATGGGTGCAACTTAATGTAGTCTACAAGTTAATAAAAGTGATTTATATACAAGATAAAAAGATAAAATAAAATAAAAGTGTGTAAACTATTAGGAGAGGCTGCATTTCTTTATTCATTCTGAACGTTTGGAATAAACTTTTTTGTTTACTTATTCTTTAGAACGTTCCTGATGATATGTTAACGTATTGTTACGATTATCCTAGAAACCTTGTAGAATTTCCCAAATATCTTACGGCTCGTATCGCTGGATTGTTAAATAAATGCTCACGATGATCAAATTGGAGTACAATTAACTTTATTGTACAATAAACAATTTACAATACTCGCTAATACAGTAAAAACACTTTACAATACTCGTTAAAGCCATTACAACGCTTTACAAAACTTTTTAACACAATTAAACTTGCTTATTCGCAACTCACTTTACTTGTAGCTTGCTGACTTGTAACTCTCTCACTCCGCTGTGTCGTGGCTCTTATATACCTGCGCTCGCACTCATGGCAACTGTAGAATGTTCTGAAGTTTATCGCTCATTCTCTTTCTCTCGCTGTTCGCAGTGTTCATCCAACTTGACCTTTCTCTTTGTGGAACATTCTACTTCATTCCTCGTACATTCTGCCTGTTTCTCGTTGCTTCCCGTTGCCGCAGTATTTGCCACACTGCCCTCCACCTAAGTCTGATCGTCCCGGTCAGACACACTCGCTGTTCCAAACGCTGCAAGCCTTTCCAAGTGGACCACCTTCATCTTGTTTCTTGGTCTCCCAACGGTCTGGATTCGATACGCTACGTCATTCAGCCGTTTGGCGAGCTTATACGGACCTTCCCAGTTGCACTGTAGGTTTGGGGACAAACCTTTCTTCCGTTGTGGATTGTACAGCAACACTAAATCTCTCTCTGGGTTCCCTCGGAGTTCATTGCCTTATCATACCTGGCCTTCATCTTGTCACTCATAATTTGAGTTCGCTGTCTCACAAAAGCCTGTATCTCTTTCAGCTCCTCTTCCAGGATGTTGGACGTCTCTCCCATAATTCTCCTTGCATCGCCCGTTACTCCAAACTTCAGGTCACTAGGCAAACGGAGCTGCCGAAGATTACCCTTGCAGGAGTTTTACCCGTTGTTTCATGCACTGCTGACCGGTATCCTATCAGGAACATGGGTATGCGGACATCCCAATCTTTCTGATTCTTGTCCACGACCTTCCGCAAATGCTCTTCCAGGGTTCGGTTGAACCGTTCCACCATGCCATCTGATTGGGCATGAAGAGCCGTTGTTTCGAGTTTTCCGGATACCCAGCATCTGGCACATCTCTTGAAACACCGCCGATTCAAAATTTCTTCCCTGGTCAGAGTGCAGCTCTATAGGTACACCGTATCTCGCAACCCAATTGTAGGTGAATACCTCTGCTACTGTTTTAGCTTCCGGCCATTTGCTAGAGTAGTCCATAACCACAAGGACGTATTTGTTTCCCTGAGCACTCATAGGAAATGGACCAGCTACATCCATGGAAATCAGCTCGAGTGCACCTGAGTTATACTGCTTCATCTGGCCATGACTTCTGGATTTCGGCCCTTTAGCTGCAATACACTCTGCGCAGTTAGCAATCCACTCTGCGACCGATTGCCGACAACCAACCCATTAGAACCTCTGCTTGATCTTCTCCAGGGTTTTCGTGATTCCCAAGTGCCCTCCACTAGGACCATTGTGGAATTCCTTGAGTACATCTGGAATTCTTACCATTGGAACTACTATTAGGTTGCGGGAGCACTGACCATCTTCGCTTTCCCATACCCTATGCAAACAGCCAGATATTAATTTTAAGCTATTCCATTGTGCCCAGTACGCCTTTGCGATGGGGCTTTCTGCTGCCATTTGCTCCTTAGTTGGCCTTATGTCTACCTCCAGTCCATGCATCAAAAGCTCCTGATCTGGATCTTCCTGCTGACACTTTCGAAGTTGTTCTTTCTTCCACTCTTCCGCTGGTGTTATTGTCGTTAGCTGGACGTCTATAATGTCCTCTTTGCCCTCAGCTTTTGAGCAGTGTTTACATTCCAGGCTAATGGTCGACGGGACATGGCATCAGCATTTCCGTGGACACTGCCCTTGCGGTGCTCAATAGCGAAGTCATAACTTTGCAGTCTCTCAATCCACCGAGCTAGCTGTCCTTCCGGATTCTTAAACTGTAGTAGCCACTTCAGCGCTGTATGGTCCGTTCGAACTCGGAAACGTTGCCCATAGAGGTACTTGTGCAAATGTTTGACGCACTCCACCAACGCTAGTAGTTCTCTCCGAGTTACGCAGTAGTTCCTCTCTGGTTTTCCAATCGACCGGCTATAGTAGGCAACTACCTTCTCCTGCCCATCAATTACCTGCGACAGTACGCCTCCTATGGCATAACCACTAGCATCCGTATCCAAAATAAACGTTGCACCTGGAACGGGATACGCTAGCATCCGTGCAGTACATAGCCGTTCCTTCAGAGCTTGGAAAGCCTCCTCCTGTTCGTTGTTCCACTCAAAGGCTCTATTCTTCCTAGTGAGCTCATGAAGGCTATTAGCAACGCTGTCGAAATTCGGAACAAATCGGCGGTAGTAGGTGCATAGCCCAAGAAAACTTCGTAGTTCATGCAGGTCCCTGGGTCTTGGCCAATCCTTTACTGCTTCTACCTTTTCCTTCGCAGTAAAGACGCCCTCCGTTGTCACCTTGTGCCCTAAGTAGTTCACCTCCTTCTTGAACAGTTAGCACTTTTTAGGACTTAGCTTCAGACCAGCGCCAGCTATCCTCTGGAAAACTTCCTCCGAATTCTTCAGGTGGTCCTCGAAGCTTTTACCCAACACAATAATGTCGTCTAGATACACCAAACATGTTCTCCAATGCAGTCCCTTAAGCACATGGTCCTTACGTCTTTCAAAAGTGGCAGGAGCGTTGCATAATCCAAAGGGCATCACCGTGAATTGCCAAAGACCATCTCCAACGCTGAAAGCTGTCTTCTCCTTGTACTCGTCACTTACCTCCACTTGCCACCTTGCTCCAGGTAATGGCCTTACCTCTTTAGTGACCAAATCAGATCGATTGATGGAATGTGATGCGCCCGTATCCACAGTTAGTACTCGCTCATGTCCGTCCACATATCCACCAACCGTAACGTTGCTCGCTTTTCTGCCAATTGACCAAAATGACGGGGATTATGAGGCATTCAATTGCGTGAGCCAGCGCGCGCCCCTTGCTGCTGGCTCGTTTTAGTTTAACGACTGATTGGGGTTGGATTCGTCTCCTTCAGCCCTGCGTTTGCGTCCTGCTGAATTGTTGAGCGCACTGGAACTTTCCCTGAAATCGCGGGCGAAGTGGCCTGGCTTTCCACATTTAAAACGTTTGCCAGAGCCATGCTTTTTCCCGCCCAGCAGTTGGATTAGCTTCTTCAGCATTTCCTTTGCATCCTGTGCTTCCAGTTGGGATGACATCTGCGCTGATACCGCTGAGGATATACGTGTTTCCAGCGCTTGTATCTGCGATGAAATATCTGACGACAACTGCGACCTTTGTGGTTCAAGCTGTGCTTCCAGCTGGGACGACAGCTGTGATGACATCTGAGATATGGCGGCTAATAATGTGTTCATGTCCATACCTGTTGATGACGATGCCTTCTGCTCCCATAGCCTCTCGCAGCCGTGATAGTAACTCCATTTTTCTTCCGGAGGTTGCTAAATTTCGTTTCTCCAACTCCTGCTTGAGTTCCTCAATCTTTAGATCCTGAATTTTTGCCATTTTCGGAAGTTTCTCTTCTGGGATTTATTTAACAATCCCACTATCTTACGGCTCGTATCGCCGGATTGTTAAATAAATGCTCACGATGCCCATATTGTAGTACAATTAACTTTATTATACAACAAACAATTTACAATACTCGCTAATACAGTAAAAACACTTTACAATACTCGTTAAAGCAATTACAACGCTTTAAAAAACTTTTTAACACAATTAAACTTGCTTATTCGCAATTCACTTTACTTGTAGCTTGCTGACTTGTAACTCCCTCACTCCTCTGTATGGTGGCTCTTATATACCTGCGCTCGCACTCATGAAAAGTCTAGAATGTTCTGAAGTTTATCGCTCATTCTCTTTCTTTCGCTGTTCGCAGTGTTTATCCAACTTGACGTTTCTCTTTGTGGAACATTCTACTTCATTCCTCGTACATTCTGCCTGTTTCTCGTTGTACACTTCGCGTTGCCGCAGTATTCACCACAGTATATTTCATACGCATGCTGTTTATTCCGGCTGTGTGATTATCCGGAATGCTACGTTTCTTTAGCCAGAGTGTTATGTGCATTTATATATATGAAATTATGTGGCAAAAGCACTCTTTGATAAGGAATTCAAGTGGAATGACTTAAGAAATTTTAACAACAAATAACTTATAAGCAATTATATTCAGAAAAAAATTCAGCTTTTTTTGTATGCCGTAGGGGAAACCCGAGTTTCCGTTGCGGCTTCGACGTGGTTCGAGCTATCACGAATCAGTGTCCCCCATGTGTATTACCTTATGTACTGCTTCGTGGAAAATTTTAACCGTGAAACAGTCTGACGGCAGGACTTCTGCAACTCCCTAATCTACCACAATTACTGACTGGTATAGCTACTGCCGCGGGCGGTGGTGATATACCATTTGGACCACCAAGATTTCACCGGGATAGATGAGAGCAAATTTGGTAAACGAAAGTTTAACAAATGTATGCTTTATCTGATTTCCTCCGAAAGTTTTAGTTTTAACATTTTATTTTATTTTACTTTTAGGCAGGCGGACGGAGGGTCATTGGGAACAAGTGTAAAATAAGGCCCGTTTTTCAAAAATTCCCCCTTTGCCACTCCATAGCACCTGCAATATAAGTTTGCACCAAAAAATTTTAATACCATTAAAATCAGAAATAAAAATATAGTTTTAAAAACTAAAATCTCCCTATTATAATTGCCATTCGTACTGTCATCAGGTATGTAACTTGTGAATAGAAATCGCTGCATCTTTGAGGCGCATCAATATTACATAGTTACATCCCGAGTTAATAAAAGGAAGGTAAAAAGGGCGGACCACGCACACTTTTTAGTTTTTTTCTAGCTTAACGGGCCGTATTCTGAACTTATGCACATAATCGCACAAGTGCAGAATAGGGCCCGTTTTTCGAAAATTCCCACTTTGCTCCTCCATAGCCCCGTAAATATACATAAGCTTGCACCAAAAAATGTTTATACCATTAAAATCAGAAGAAAAGGGCGGACCACGTCCCACTTGATTTAGCGTTGTTTCGCCATATAAAATAAGGTTTTTTGCATGGGTGTGAAAGGTCGTGTTATAGTTAGCTTAACGCGATTTCAAATGCAAATACCGATTCATATATATACTCGGAAAGTGAATTTTGCTAAATAGCAAAGTGATAGTGACACTAGTTCAAGCACATTAAATAAAATGAAAATATACTTTGACTAAGGAGAAAACGGTGAAAGTGAAGAGAATAGTGCTAGGCGAAAAGGCGCGCAGTAGCGGCTTCGTGTTTTACATCTAATAAACATAATAGCCCAGTTATGCATAATTTGCATTGCATGAGAGTTGTCACACAAGAATCTGTTAAATGGGATTTGCGTGTAAGTGGTTACCCAACGCATAGCACTTAACATGTAGAATACTGTTGGGTTTTGATTTTTACGTAAAATGGTATATGGGTTACTCCTTGCTGTCAAAAGCAGCTTTAAAGTCGACAAATAGGTGGTGAGTGTCGATCCTTTCTCGAGAGTCGTTTCCAAGATTTGGCGTATTGTATACCTGGTCTATGGTGGATTTTCCAGGTCTAAAGCCACACTTAAAGGGTCCAATCAGTTCATTGACGGTGGGCTTCAGTCTTTCACACAATACGCTCGATAAGACCTTGTAACCTATGCTCAGAAGGCTGATCCCGCGGTAGTTGGCGCGAATGGCGGGGTCACCTTTCTTGTGGATTGGGCAGAGCACACTTAAATTCCACTCGTCGGTCATGCGTTCATCTGACCATATTCTGACCAAGAGTTCAGTACCTTATCAACTCCTCGCCGCCGTTCTTGAATAGCTCAGATGGCAGGTTGTCAGCTCCACCATCTTTGTTGTTTTTCAGCCGCGTTATTGCTATTCGTACCTCGTCATAGTCAGGCGGTGGAACGTCGAATCCGTCATCATCGTCTGCGGGCTCGGGTTCTTCTTCTCCACAACATTCCGTGCTGCTACCATCCAGTAGGGCGGAGAAGTGTTCCCTCCACAATTTAAGTACGTTCTGGACATCGGTTATTAGGTCACCATTGTTGTTCTTACAGGAGTACGCCCTGGTCTTGAAACCTTCCGTAAGTCGCATAACTCTTTGGTAAAATTTTAGGGCATTCTTCCTGTTGGCCAGCATTTCAAACTCTTCGAACTCACGTATTTCGGCCTCTCTCTTCTTAGTGCGGCAAATACGTCTCGCTTCCCTCTTCAGATCCCTATAGTGGTCCCACATAGCGCGCGTTGCGCCCGATCGCAGCGTGGCCCTGTAGGCGACATATTTTTTTCTCTGCAGCTCCCTGACACTCCTCATCGTACCAGTTGTTCTTTCGGGCTCACTGAAATCCGACTACTTATTCGGCGGCGGTTCTTAATGAGCGGGAAATGTGGTTCCAATGCTCGCATATGCCGGTTTGTTGAAGAGTGCTCTCTGAGAGCAGGTGTGAGAGTCGAGTAGCGCAAGCACTGGCTGTTTGTCGTGATTGCAGCTTTTCGACGTTAAGCTTTCCCTACATATTTGGGCGCACATTTTTTGCTGCACAGAGGCGTGTGCGTATCTTGTCTGCAACAAGATAGTGGTCCGAGTCGATGTTTGGGCTTTGGAGTGTGCGTAAGTCTAAAACACTGGAAGCGTGCCTTCCGTCTATCACAATATGATCGATTTGATTTCTCGTTTTTCGATCCGGAGACAGCCACGTAGCTTGATGGATCTTTTTATGATTGAACCTAGTACTGCATACTACCATGTTTCGGGCCCCGGCGAAGTCGATCAGCCTCAATCCGTTGTCGGACGTTTCGTGGAGGCTGAATTTTCCGGCGGTGGTTCCAAAGATCCCTTCCTTGCCTACCCTGGCATTGAAATCGCCAAGCACGATTTTCATATCATGACGGGGGCAGCGCTCGTACGTGCGCTCCAAGCGCTCATAGAAGAGATCCTTGGATGCCTCATACTTCTCTTCCGTCGAGGCATGGGCGCAGATGAGCGAGATGTTGAAGAATCTCGCTTTGATGCGGATTGTGGCTAGACGCTCGTCCACCGGGGTGAACGACAGTACTCGGCGACGGAGTCTCTCCCCCACCACAAATCCAACTCCGAATTTGCGCTCCTTTACATGACAGCTGTAGTAGACGTCGCAAGACCCCAGACATTGCTTTCCTTGCCCCGTCCAACGCATTTCTTGGATGGCGGTGATGTCAGCTTTTGTCCTTACGAGGACATCAACCAGCCGGGCAGAGGCACCTGCCCCATTAAGAGTAGGGATGCAAATTTTGAGCAGTAACATCGATACATCGATGCTTCGATGCATCGGAGAAAAGAACATCGAGGCTAAAATACATCGCCAGAGAAACATCGATATATCGATCGTTTCCGATGTTTTGCAATTTGTTAATTTCTAGTTAAATTTAAAGCAATACTGAATACTTTAATAATTATGAATGTATTTTCCTGTATTTTATTATCCGTTCTATACCCTTTCTATTATTAGAATCAAAATGCATACCATCGTAAGTTCGTTCGGGCTTAAAGATCCTAGGCCTTATCTTGTTGAAATTCTAAGGCGTGTTTGGTTATGTTTTAACGGCTAGGTAATTAGCATTCAGAATGAATCCAACCATTTTATTGAGCTTGGGGCCTCTTTTTATGAAAAATTTTGTGGAAAAGCAACAATAATTTACAAATGTAAGAAGTTATAGCTGCTATTTGGGAGATCACCACATCTACTAATCACAACCGCGGTCACTGAGGTGAAGTGGTGATCTCCGAAATAACAGCTATAACTTCTACCTTTTGTAAATTTTGTTGATTTTCAATAACATTTTTATAAAAAACGGCTGAATATAATTGTTATAAGGCCATAACAAAAAAATTCTGAATGAATAATAAATTTAAGGTCAGTCAAACACACCGAAAGAAAGTCGGAGAGTCTCCTTAAAGTCGATGTTTAAAACATCGGTAAAACTTCCATCGATGTATCGTCAATTTCGCGATGTTAGTAAATTGTAAACATCGATGGCAAACATCGAAAATTGAACCGATATTATCGATGTTTCAAAAACATCGATGCATCGTTTG
>NW_023459772.1:0-2847 GCF_013731165.1 Rhagoletis pomonella | reverse complement strand
GCTTCTTCACTGGAAGTGGTTTTTACGTGGCGGGTCCCAAACCCAGCGCACAACCCATTGCTGGGACGGGGGTGGTTTCGCAACCAAATACACGTTTATATAGCGAGCCGCTTGCTCCAAGCAGACACCCGCTTGCAGCCGCACCTACTGGTGAACAGACGCTGCAGACTTCAGTGAGCCCTTAAACCGAATAAGTCGGAGTGGCGCCACCGAAGCTCCCTCTCTTTCTGCCGTGACCCAAGGCTCCACTCAGATTGGTTACCGCATCTTGTACATGGGTTGCTCACGTTGCCCAGAGTGCGCGAACGAGGACGCAAGAGTCGGGATTGAGTATAGCTATGCAACTGTAAAGTTCTGAACACATTGAAAACGACGAGCTACGGACCACAGCTTCCAATTTGTCATCTTCATTATCTAAATGCATTGTCGATGGCGACATGATTTATTTGAACGCCGCAGCGACATCATAAATTTGTATGAGTTTGACATAAAAGAAGAGGAAGAACGTTATCTGTCGCCAGAAAAATAGAAATAGATCTAATCTGGCCACAACCACAGCCGTCGCGTAGCCCGGTCGTCGCCAAAATAATTATCTACATAAGAGTACGTGTTAAAATAATTTGACAGCTGTGGTTTGTAGCTCGTCGTTTTCATTGTGTTCGGGCTATAACTTCATACCCAGCGCAACGACTATACCCCATTGCACTCGCTATGAAATTAGAGTGCTGAATAGTGATGTAAATTTTCAATACTTTTAAGTATCGATCGATACTCGATATTTTAGAAACAAGTATCTAATAAAAGTATTCGATACTTTTATATTATTCCGTTAAAAATCCCTTATACCTACGGTGACCATATTAACCAACGTAAAATAAAGGACTTTTTTTTTAATAATTTGAGAATACGTACATACAACTTGTATAATAAAAGTACCTTACACATATCGTAATTTAAATCAAATATTTACCAGTTAATTATATTATCTAATTGTACAAGTTCCTTTGCTGTAGCGAAAAATGAAGCCAAATCCATTTCAAGGACTTCGGCATACTTTGCTACCAAAATGCGTTTACCATAATTCATTTTCAACGAATTTTTACTAATAACCAACAAAAAAAATATTTATTTTGCTTAACATTTTTTATAACATTCCAAATTTTTTTTATGTAATTTTTTTCATTTTGGGAGAACCACACAATTGCTTTCAACTATTTTTTGTTATGTAACATTTATTAACTGCAACAGGAGAATACATTTTCTTCAAAATTGCTACTTTTTCTGCATTTTGCACTAAAAAATTTAATATAATCAAATAAAAATTCACACATCAGGCTCAAGTGGTCTCTTGCAAATATTGTAAGCTATCATAAAAAAAAATTAAAAATTAATCAAATTAAGTGAAAAATGAAGGCTCCAGTGAATTACGAACACTAAATGTCAGTTTTGAACCACTGTGCAGCAGGGAGTTTATTGTTTTCTTTCAAAGGAACTGCAAACTTAGCGCGCAACACGATCCTGCTTTATAGATTGTACAAATAATACGGATTACATAGAAACCCTTAAGTGGGGCGAAGGTTTTCATTATATTTTGTATTTTATTTTTCATATTCTGTGTTTAAAAATTTACCTATGAAAAATGCAGAGCTGATTTAAAGGACAGTTTAAGAAATAAAGGACAAAAGGCGTCCTTTAGTTTGAAAAAAAAATTATAAAGGACAAGGGGTTAAAATAAAGGACATAAGGTGTCCCTCAGTAACGATTTGAAAAAAATCCCTCTCAGAGTCAGTTAATGATTCGTTAACGGCATTTAATGAACATTAAAGTTAATTTAACAAAAACCTTTACTTAACTTTTTAACGAATGATTTTGAAATTTTTGTTTGTTTTCAATAAATTTCAATTTCGATAACGTTGCTGTAACAGTGGCAATGGCCCAGTGAGCAGAGCACTTTCGTGCCATTCAAGAGATCCGAAGTTCAATTCTCGGCAACGAATTTTTTTTAAATAAATTTTGTTTTAAGTTTTATTGCTTAGAAAATTAATATTTTTTATTTTATTTAACGTTTAGAAATTTTTTAATTCATATTTTTTTTTTTTACCTTCAGTTGCTCAAATTTGTTGTTTTTCCTGTTTAAAAAAAAAAAATTTTTCTTCATTTCGTTTAGTTTTTAGAAAACTTATTGCTAAATAATAAATATAATAACGCTATTAAAACATCTTTCAATTAGTCATTCGAAAAACAGAAAAGAGCTTTCAAGATAGTTGCCGGAAGATAAAGACTTTTGTCTCTCGAAAGACTGCGGTGAGTTGAAGACAGATGCCTGAATTGGACTGTTATTGGTTTTGTTTGTCTTTTAGCAAACAGTTTCTAAAAATTAACAGCCTTATTCTGTATCACGAACGATAGGTAACATGAACGATTCGTCTGCAGAGAAATGCTTCAAACTTTAGTCCGGCGGCATCACTTTAGCCGGTTTAAACGCAACCGAGATCATTGCAACGTAATGTATGAAAAGCAAGACGAAGACGACCGATAGAGTTTAAAATCGCAATCAGAGAGGTTGTCGTCTGTACACGAATCGTTCGTTTTGCCTATCGTTCGTGATACAGAATAAGGCCCTTAATTAAATTGAAAAAAGTGGTTTTCTTTTTAAAGCACCAATCAAAAGAAAATTAGATCAAAAAAGCAAAGAAATTCAATAAAAACAGTTTACAAAAATTGAACAAGAAAAATAAATAAATAAATAAGGAAGAAGAAAATTTTCCTGCCCTGGGACTCGCACTCGGATCTCTCGAATGGCACGCCAGTGCTCTACTCACTCAGCCATTTCGTCTGTTGAGCCAG
>NW_023459771.1:22162-49441 GCF_013731165.1 Rhagoletis pomonella | reverse complement strand
AATGTATACATAAATGATCATAATGAAAAGAAATCGATTAAGCGGTGACTGTCTGTCCGTCCGTCCGTCTGTGCGCACGATAACTCGAGTAAAAATTGAGATATCTTAACGAAACTTGGTACGTATACTTCTTTCGGGCGTAGGACGGATGTTATTGAAAATGGAAAAATCGGACAATAACCACGCCTACCTCCCATATAACGGTACTTTTCAGAAATACGAAAACTGCAATATTTTAGTAACTATTGAAGATTATTCACTCAAAATTGATATTTACAATAATTTTTAGACGAAAAATAATAATATTATAAATTTTTGAAAATGGGCGTAGCCACGCCCACTTATGTTTATATGTCTGAGACAAAGTTGTTGACCTTGGTACAACATACCAAGTGGCTGAAAATTTTTCAAATCGAACAATAACCACGCCCACATCCCATATAAGCAATTTAGATAAAAACGAAATCTTCGATAAATCAGTAAACACTAAAGCTCATTTGTTCAAAATTGATGTTTGCAATAATTCTTCACCAAGAAATACGTTTATGATAAAATTTTGGAAAATGGGCGTGGCACCGCCCACTTATGATCACATATATGTACCTCGGTAACCGTTCGTAAGGTTATTTTAACACATAAATAACGAATAAGTTAACATTGTTAAAAAAAACAAAAAAAGAAATCAAAGTTGCTCTAAATACAAGTCAAACAAGTTAATAGTACACTGCGTTACATAATTATAAGACCGAAACATATTTCCGTTGATTTTTGGCAATTTTTTTTTTGTTGACAGTGTTGTTAACTTTCTTCCATATAAAAAAATGTCGAACATACTTTGTATGAAAGGAAATGAGTGACAAAAAGAATGCCAAAAATCAACGATATTTTGTAGACATATGAAACTCGCACATTCTTATATTAAAATTGTATGGGTTATAAACAGGGAACGGATTTTTAGGACCTAAAATCCTATAAAAAAGGCAAAATAAAATAAGGAAATAGGCTGGAAAAGGCAAAATAAAATAGCGAAAAAGGCAGGAAAAGGCACTAGGTGTTGCAAAAAAAAAAAGGCAAAATAAAATAGCGAAAAGGGCAGGAAAAGGCACTAGGTATTGCAAAAAAAGCAAAATATGGCACTAAAAAAAGACAGAAAATACAAAGAACAATGAAAAAATACATTTATTTTAGAAATGTTTATATTACAAGTAAAAAGAGAAAAACTATGAACTAGTTTCATTATATGAAAAATTTGTACTTTGAATCTTTGACTATTTTATCCTTTCGAGTTTCTAACCAATAAAACTTTAATCTGTATAGTTGTAGTAACATTGAACCACAAGATGCATTTTGAAGTTGTCTGGCAACATTTTCATTCGATTTTCGCGAACAAAAGCCTTGAATGTACTAAATGTGCGCTCGACGTAAGTTGATACAAGTGGAGCCCAATTTAAATATGGAACGTTTGAAACGTTCATATTATCAGGAATAAGGGCGTTTTCCTCGCCCTTTACGCTTAACGCTTCTATAAGCCGCACGGGCATGTGTTTATTTTTTAATCTTAAAAAAAAAATTGTAAATGCTATAATCACTTTTTTAAAGGTAGAAAAGGCAAGAAAAGGCATATATCTTAAAAAAGGCAAAAAAAAGGCAAATAGCTTAAAAAAGGCACAAAAAGGCAACATCAAATGTGTATATATGGAATCAGGTAAAGCTAAATCATGGACATTCTTAATCGAATATACTCTATCTCTTTAGCAGAAAAAAAGGCAATTTCCATAAAATCCGTTCCCTGGTTATAAAACTGCATACGCAAAACTTTTCCCAAAATTCTTAAGCAAAAGTGTAAAGATAAAGAACGACTTATGTTATTTCGAAGTTAACGCTAGTAATGCATGGCAATGCTAAAAAAAATTATAAAAATAATTTTCTCGAAACATTTTCGTGACGAAATTTTTGTATCATTTTGGTAGCGTGGTACCTATATGTACATACCCAAATCGCTAATTAATTTTTTACGGGGAAAACTACACAGGCCTGTGCTATTTTTGATAATGTACTTGGATGTGAAATAACACATTTTCGAAAATTTGTTAAGCAGATTTGCGCTACAATGCAACGAACATACTTATTTTAAGCTATCTTACAAAATCTTTTATCAAGATAAAAAATCCCTATACACAAATTTTGCCACTGATAAAACTTATACATACATATGTGTCTGGCAAATAAAATGGCATATGGGTGTTTCCAGCGGAAGGTCCACCACGACAAAAAAAATCAAAGTTTTATATCTAACGTATTTACGGGCCGATTTGTCTGCTTTTTAAAATATATACTGGCTATGTACGTGGAATCATGTTTGCATAAAATGGTCTTCCTAGGTGGTGCCGAGGTCGAGCTATTTCGAAAAACCGTATTTATGGTCCGATTTGGTTCGAATTTGGCGTATGTGGTTGAAACATAATAAATCATAGATTTCTAATAAATTGACCCTGAATTGGCGCTGAAGTCAAAATATAAAGTATATTCTACATAAAATACATGTTTTATTTGCGTTGAAAATTCATTTAGAAGCAATATGATCAAAAATATAACGATGGAAATTTATGTCACGTGACGCTACGTCACGCCACGTTTCACACTTGGGGTTGTAAAAGAGAATTGAAACAATTTGCATTAATTCAAAGAACTCTAAAAACAACTAGAATTGCTCCAAATCATATTAAAATAAGTTTCATGAAAATAGCCATCCACAATTCGCAGAGGTTTGCGATTTTGTAAGAAAAGAAAAAATCAACTTCCATTTTTTGTCACGTAACGACACTCTCTTTAAATGCTTATATTTCAGGACCAAGCAGTTCGATTGATTTCATTTTTCGGCTGAATATAGAGCTAATTATGTGCTATACAATGGCCCAAAAAAGTTAAAGAAAACAAATGGTATTCCTTTTTTGTATCACATTGAAATCGTACGACTGTCACGTGCGCCACCATGGGAATGCCCATATGGTAGGCAATAATTTCCGCTTGTGGAGATGCGTCGTTAGCTAATCTTTCATCGTTGTAAAGGGTAAAATATTATTGATTAGGGCTAAAAGGCGGTTACACTGTTCAACTTTCACAGACGATTAGTTGAATCAAATGTTTACATCATTTAACTGAAATTTGAACAATGTAAACGCCTATTAAATACAACGAATGTGTGCGATTAGAAAATAATAGTATTCTGAACGAAACTTTTTTAAAATTTCATTACTACTTCAGGAAAACAAGAAGGACATTTTTGCTCAAAAGGAGGACAGAGAAGGACAAAATATTTGAGGAGGACAATCCCCCTTAACGGAGGACGGTTGGTCAGCTTACCGTTCGACCAATATATACCAAACTCGGTATGGCTCTTGTGCTTGCCAAGTAAAAGCAAAACGTTGAAAATTATTGAAATCGGACTAAAATTACGGCCACTTTTCATATAACGGTAAATTTCAGAAATGCTAGAAACTTCTATGTATCGTAATTAAAGGACGTTATTTTACTCAAATTTGATACTAACAACAATCCCTTGAAAAGAAGTAACATTATTTGAAATTTTGAAAAATGGGCGGGATACCGCCCACATATGACTATATAAGTTTATATCATTATATCTAACTGAACATTCTATCGAAGATGTTTAAAATAGGGGTAAAACGACCCCTGCTTACCATGTAGCGGTACTTCTCGGAAAGGTGAAAAATATGTATTTAATACTTGCGCCGGGTATTTATTGTTCGGCTCCGCCCGAACTTAGACTTTCTTACTTGTTAAAATTAAATAAGTGTTTTGGCAAAATTCCACAGAAACACTTGTGATAAGCCAGCAACATTTTGATCAATGTTTAAGGTTAATTTTTCCATATAAGTTGATCTCGTTATTATAACAAACACCAATCCACATTTCAAACTTTGTGCAAAAAAAACTTTGTGTATAAAAAATCTGCAAAGTTGCATCTAAATTTTCATATTTTTTAATCAGATATTTCAGATATGTTTTGTAGTCAGATTTTTCAGATATGTTTTCTTAAAATTTTTGCACGAAGTTTGAAATGTGGATTGATGTTTGTTATAATAACGAGCTATACTTTTATGAAAAACTAAACATTAAACATAAATTTGATCAAAACGTTGCTGGCTTAATTAGCTGCTCAAAAATGAATTTATATTTCGTATTTTTTCTTGTTTCTTGAAGTTCTTTTACTTTTCATCCATTTATGTTTATTAAATTAGTTAATCGTTCCTTAATAATCAGGGTCTTCTTCTGAATTACCCTTTACTAAAAAAAATTTGAATAATTTTTCTAAAATTACATAACATACACACTTGTGGTCAGCTGATTAAGTTAAGTGACATTTTGACCAGTTTTGGCTTATTTAGTGTTTATAATTTTTTCTAAAGGCCCAGCATATTACATAACCACCACCATATAAATCCATATTTGAAACTTTGTAAAAAATTATAAAAATTTAACAAACTTTAACAATTACACTGAAAAATTTCAAACTTTTTATTCAGAGTTTCTGGAAAAAATTTTACTAGGTTAAAGTGCAAATTTCAAGAAGCTAGGAAATCGCGTTGATTTTTGATATTTTTTTTTTGGCTGACGGTACTAGGAACTTTTCCCATCTATTATATATAATACGCGAAGGCATTTTTTGTGCAGCCTAAAACATCTGCACCGTTCGCTCGATTTTCAAAATTGGGGTGTCAAATTAAAGCGCTTGGCCTGTATATGTGCAAACTGGTTTTAAGGTGTCAAATTAAAACTCTTGGACTGCAGGTATGCAATAAGGTTTTACTTTTTTAAAAAGAGTTGCCACCCTTTAAAAAATTTCATTCAAATTTTCTAAAAAAATGATTCATTACATAATGGGTATCAGGGGAAAGTGTTTTGAAAATATTTGCTTCTTGACTTAACTTTAGGAGGGTTGCCACCTGTTTAAAAAATTCAATTAAATTTGAATTAAGAAAATTAATTAGGAGAAATATGTTTCAACATATGGGCGCATAACGAAAGTGGCTTCAGAAGGTGGCCGTTTGAAAATATTTTGAAGAGGGTTGCCACCTTCTTGCAATGTCGAATTTAATTAACTTATCAAGAAGTTAAATGAAATGTCAAAATAATAATGTGAAACGAAACAATATTAAGAAGACTTTAGTTTGAACACGCAAAATGTTTTTGAGGTGTAGGAAAAGGGTTGCCACCTGTTTAAAAATTAAATTCAACTTATTAAATAAGTTAAATGAATTACACTATGCGACACTCAAAATCGGGATGGGATGAAACCAACGGGAAATGTTATGTCGGTCAAAAACAAGTTATACGTGTCCCGGCGTTTCGCTGCGTCACGTCTAGGAATCGAGATATATATATAACTATCATATAGGGGAAATTGTCACCTTTGGTGGTCTTTTTTTGACATAACTCGAGAACCACTAGTCCGATTTTGCTCAAACAAATTTAAAAAAATTAGAAATTACAATTCCTTTAATCTGTTCATATAACGTTTTTCTATGTAATCAACAGTTTTGCGCGGTAAAAATAA
Source organism: Rhagoletis pomonella (assembly GCF_013731165.1). NCBI lineage: Eukaryota > Metazoa > Arthropoda > Insecta > Diptera > Tephritidae > Rhagoletis > Rhagoletis pomonella. Next base: position 43,863 of record NW_023459771.1, on the reverse strand, counting down.
ATGTATGAAGAAAAAAAATATTTTTTGCCTAAAATATTAAATTTATTTAAAACTGTTGATTATATAGAAAAACGTTATATGAACAGATTAAAGGAATTGTAATTTTTAATTTTTTTAAATTTGTTTGAGCAAAATCGGACTATAGGTTCTCGAGTTATGTCAAAATAAGACCACCAAAGGTGACAATTTCCCCTATATGATAGTTATATATATATATATCTCGGTTCCTAGAAGTGACCCAGCGAAACGCCGGGACAGGTATAACTTCTTTTTTACCGATATAACTTTCCCCGGTAGTTTGAACCCTTCCCGATCACTGACCCCTACCATTTGTCTCACAGTGTTATTAAAACATGGGTATCAATCGAAGAGGGGTTGAAAAATCTTTATTTCTGAACTATATTTAGCGGAGTTGCCACATGTTTAATTAATATAATTCAACTTAATTCCTCAGTTGATTAAAAAATGTACCGCAATGTTAGACGAAGGAATATTTAGGAATATCTTTGCGCGAAACTACTTTTCAAAAGGGCTGCCACCTGTTTAAAAAGTCGAATTTAACTATATCTATATATATAATACGCGAAAGGACTATTTTCTAGGTCATCAGATCTGAACAATTCGTTTGATTTTCAAAAATGAGGTATCAAATTAAATGGCTTGATATGTAGATGTGCAGTAGGCTTTTACTTTTCCGGAAAGAATGGCCACCTTTTAAAAAATCAAGTTGAGATTATTTATAAATCTATATCATCATATCGCCATCTTTCGCTCGATTTTCAAAATTGAGGTGTCAAATTAAAAGGCTTGGTTGCAGATGTGCAATGAGGTTTTACTTTTTGAAAAGAGTTGCCATAGGTATCAGTCAAAATGGTTATTAAAGGGGCACCGAAATTGCGCATATGGAAACTGTGCATTTAGACATTATTTCGGTTTCAACCGAAACTGTGCATGTATGCTTTATTTCGGTTTTTGCCATATGCATTATTTCGGTTTTAAACCGAAACTGTGCATGTATGCACTACTTCGTTTTTTTTTCATATGCATTATTTCGGTTTTAAAACGAAAGTATGCATATGCATAATTTCGGTATTTTCTCATATGCATTATTTCGGCTTTCAACCGAAACTGTGCATGTATGCATTACTTCGGGTTTTTCATATGCATTATTTCGGTTTTCAACCGAAACTGTGCATGCATGCATTATTTCGGTTTTTGTTATATGCATTATTTCGGTTTTCAACCGAAACTGTGCATGTATGCATACCTTCGTCTTTCACATATGCATTATTTCGGTTTTCATCCGAAACTGTGCATCTATGCGTTATTTCGTTTTTTGCCATATGCATTATTTCGGTTTTGAACCGAAATTGTGCATGCATGCATTATTTCGGTTTTTGTTATTTGCATTATTTCGGTTTTCTAACGAAAGTGTGCATATGGATAATTTCGTTTTTTCTAATATGAATTATTTACTTCTACTTAGTAAGGGTTTTAATCCCTAAGCGCGGCTGAAAGCCGCCTACGCAGAGAAAAGTTCTGAGCAAAAATACTTCCGCTCTTCTTTTCCGGCAATACAGAAAGGAGAATTCTACTTAGTAAGGGTTATAATTCCAAAGCGCGGCCGAAGGCCGCCTACGCAGAAAGAAGTTCTGCGCAAAAATACTTCCGGTCCTCTTTTCCGGCCACACAGAAAGGAGAATTGTACTTAGTAAGGGTTATAATCCCTAAGCGCGGCCGAAGGCCGCCTACGCAGAAAGAAGTTCTGCGCAAAAATACTTCCGGCCCCCTTTTCCGGCATCACAGAAAGGAGAATTCTACTTAGTAAGGGTTATAATCCCTAAGCGCGGCCGAAGGCCGCCTACGCAGAAAGAAGTTCTGCGCAAAAATACTTCCGGCCCCCGTTTCCGGCACCACAGAAAGGAGAATTCTACTTAGTAAGGGTTATAATCCCTAAGCGCGGCCGAAGGCCGCCTACGCAGAAAGAAGTTCTGCGCAAAAATACTTCCGGCCCCCTTTTTCGGCAACACAGAAAGGAGAATTCTACTTGGTAAGGGTTATAATCCCTAAGCGCGGCCGAAGGCCGCCTACGCAGAAAGAAGTTCTGCGCAAAAATACTTCCGGCCCCCTTTTCCGGCAACACAGAAAGGAGAATTCTACTTAGTAAGGGTTATAATCCCTAAGCGCGGCCGAAGGTCGCCTACACAGAGAGAAGTTCTGCGCAACAATACTTCCGCCCTTCTTTTCCGGCAACACAGAAAGGAGAATTGTACTTAGTAAGGGTTATAATCGCTAAGCGCGGCCGAAGGCCGCCTACGCAGAAAGAAGTTCTGCGCAAAAATACTTCCGGCCCCCTTTTCCGGCAACACAGAAAGGAGAATTCTACTTAGTAAGTGTTATAATCCCTAAGCGCGGCCGAAGGCCGCCTACGCAGAAAGAAGTTCTGCGCAAAAATACTTCCGGCCCCCTTTTCCGACAACACAGAAAGGAGAATTCTACTTGGTAAGGGTTATAATCCCTAATCGCGGTCGAAGGCCGCCTACGCAGAAAGAAGTTCTACGCAAAAATACTTCCGGCCCCCCTTTTTCGGCAACACAGAAAGGAGAATTCCACTTGGTAAGGGTTATAATCCCTAAGCGCGGCCGAAGGCCGCCTACGCAGAAAAAAGTTCTGCGCAAAAATACTTCCGCCCTGCTTTTCCGGCAACACAGAAAAGAGAGTTCTACTTAGTAGGGGTTATAGTCCCTAAGCGCGGCCGCAGGCCGCCTACTCAGAAAGAAGTTCGTTTTCATGTATGCACTATTTCGGTTTTTGTCATATGCATTACTTCGGTTTTGAGTCGAAACTGTGCATGTATGCATTACTTCGGTTTTTGTCATATGCATTATTTCGGTTTTGAACCGAAACTGTGCATGTATGCATTACTTCGTTTTTCTCATATGCGTTATTTCGGTTTTCAAACGAAAGTGTGCATGTATGCATTACTTCGGGTTTTTCATATGCATTATTTCGGTTTTCAACTGGATCTGTGCATATATGCATTATCTCGGTTTTTTTCATATGCATTATTTCGGTTTTCAAACGAAAGAGTGCATATGCATAATTTCGATTTTTCTAATATGCATTATTGCGGTTTTCAACCGAAACTGTGCATATATGCATTATTTCGGTTTTTTTCGTATGCATTATTTCGGTTTTTTTCTTATGCATTATTTCGTATGCACAGTTTCCATATGCACAATTTCAGGGTGCCGTTATTAAAAGCTTTGCTTCTTAACTTAAGTGTGAGAGTGTTGCCCCTGTTTAAAAAATTAAATTAAATTTTAAACAGGGAAATTACATAGGTAATTTACAAAATGTTCCCCCACAGGGGTCCAGACTAAAGGAGTTTAAAAAGGTAGTAATTTGAAAATGTTTTGAAAAGGGTTGCCACCTGCTTTAAAAGCCGAATTTAGTTATATGCAGTATTAAAATATTGGTGTTAAACGAAAGAGTGCTAAGAAATCTTTAGTTTAAACATCAAAATTTTGTTTGATGGTTTGACGAGAGTTGCCAGCTGTTGAAAATTTTAAATTTAAGTGAATTATTAAGTTAAATAAATTAGTAAAGGAGGTGATTTCATCAAACCCATGATGCGAAGGATTTATATATGAACTGTTTAGTAGAGTTGCCAGGTGATAAAAAAATTAAATTCAATTTAGTTCTTCAGGTAATTGAATTGTGTATCAAAGTATCAGACGAAAGAGCTTTAAAAGATTTCAGTTTGAAAATGCTTCGCAGAAGGTTGCCACCTGTTTGAAAAGCCTAATTTATTTAGCTTTTTCACAATTTTAATTAAATATTAAAATATAAGTGGCTAAAGAATGAGTTTTAATAAAACTTTACTTTGAAAATACTTTTTTTTTAGGGTTGCCATCTATTCGATTTTTATTTTGAGCGAACAATCTGTTAACGATTCAGGCCTTTAAGGCGTATGTCGGGCATTTCTTATGATAGAGCCAGAAACCGTCAACAAGGTCTTGGAGAACTCGGTTAACAGGATGCGCTACTGCGGAGACAGTCACATGATGAAATCGGGTTTCATAACTAATGGGAATATATGTTCTTTCGAATAAACCCATAATATACCGAAAAAATTAGTTTGAGTTAGTTTTTATAAATAAATAATTTTTTTGTTATGGTCATCAGATCTTTAATGTGAAGGCCATCAGATCAGCACCGTTATTTTAAATGTGCATTAAGGTTTTATTTTTTGAAGTTAAGACCTTTTTTAGTGGTGCACGGTGGTTTGAATTTTGAGGAAATGAAAAACCGACGCTATGTGAGACCTTTCTTCGTTCAAAAAGGGATGAACGAATTTACTTGAAATATTTGCAATATTTATTAAGGTTTGTGAAAAGTGTTGCCATCTGTTTAAAATGTTAAACTCAATTTTGGCGTCTTAACGCCATGCGGGTTCACTATTCACCATCTACTATCTATATATTAATACGCTAACGAAATCCCATACAAATCTATTCCTCCCTGCTGCTCCTATGTTTCTCAACCAATTTGAATGATTCTTCTTTTGTTCGAAAGGTATTTCAAAGGGGAGATCCGCATTTGGTGGTGGAGGTTTGTTTTTTCAGTAGGTGGAGTAGGAGTGGAGTTATTCCGAAAAACTTCATTTATGGTCCGATTTGCTTCAAATACAAAATACATGTGATTAACATCAAGAGAAATACACCTGCAAAATGCAAATGGGCCCGAAAGGTGGCTCCAGAGCCGAGTTATTCCAATTTCCGTATAAGCCTAAGAATGCCTGCTTTGGTTTTACCATCTGCTATCTATATCCCATACAAATCTATTCCTCCTTACTGCTCCTATGTTTCTCAACCAATTTGAATGATTCTTCTTTTGAACGAAAGGTATTTCAAAGGGGAGGTGCGCATTTGGTTTGTTCTTCTGGTAGGTGCCTGATTTGGTTTCACCATCTATGAACTTTTAAACTATTTAACAGAATGTATATTACTCCACCAAACAATATATGTAAGTGAGCTAGACGATTAACAGGTGCTGATGGACTTAAAAAACTTCTCAGGCAAAATGAAAAAGTGTGTGAAAAAAGTGAAGTGGTCGAATTTCGACAACGGGGCGATACTAGTATAAAAATAATGGTCGAGCAAAAGAAATTATTAAGAATCAACGCGATTTCCAAGCGCCTTGAAAATTGCACTTTAACCTAGTAAAATTTAATGAACTATAAAACTGCAGACCTGAGATTTTCCTAAAAATTCTGAATAAAAAGTTTTAAATTTTTGAGTGTAATTGTTACTTTGTGCAACGTTTATAATTTTTTTTACGAAGTTTCAAATATGGTTTTATATGATGGTGGTGGTTATGTTATGTGCTAGGCTTTTATAAAAAAAAATATAAACATTAGACAAATATTATTATAACCAAATAGACAAAGAAAAACTGGTCCAAATGCCACTTAACTTAATCAGCTGACCACAAGGGTATGTACATTGTAATAAACTGTACAATGATATAAAATATAAAATAAACTTTTTTAAATATTTGTATATGGTATACCCGCGGGTATAAACCAGTTTATTGTAAAACTTTAAAATGTTTACATGAATATGTACATATGTACAAAAGGTTACAAGTACAAATAATTTAAAAAATTCAATCATTTATAATCAGGATACAAATGTTAATGTGTTTCATTAAGGATATTCAGGTTAACGTAGTCAATACGCCGAATTCGCATTCAATTAGGGAGTTCACAAGGTGATGTATACTGTCGTATTGTTGTATTTCGTAAACTTTAAAAGCTTAAATAAATGTTAAGCGGACTTGAAACCATAGCAACTTTACAACAGCTATACAGCTATACGCAACAACATACAACTATACGACAGTATGTAACACTCTTTGAACTCCCTAAATGTATTTTCCTTAATGTTTAATTGATGGTAAATACCTCTAAACTGTTTACACAAATGAAATAAAAAAACAAAATCCTATAAGTGAGTACAACGGCAATTTTTTTAAAGTTAAAAATAATACAAACGAATGAAGTAACTACATATCGCACATTGCTGCAAGATCCAAAAAAATCAAAAACTATCGATAGCTATGAAATTTTTACACAACATAGAAGAACAGGTAGCGGTCCTTTCTGCATACTTAACTAAATTTTGTATTATTTTGGATTATGACACTGCAAATGTGCGGTATGTATGTTGAACATTTCAAACTAGTATCGAACAATACAGTTAAATTCAACAGAAGTATTATTACATAGTTAAGTTTTTGCACCGTAATGCATCTTAAGTTCGCAATGAAATTAGCCGACGTCTGGAATGCACGTAGACCTTTTCTTCTGCTCCCATAACGAACTTGTTGCGCGAGAGTATCTTAACCGCTTGCATATCATAGCCATGCACTTGTAATCGCGCTAATTCACGCCAAGATTTGTCTTCATCGTTATCATCATCATCAGAAAGTAAGTATATATGTACCTGTAATGAACATACAACACATACATACATTTACAAACAAATAATTGCGAATACCCCAAAAAAAAATTACGAAATATTTAAAAACTTTAAATTTACCATCTTCCTTCGATTTATGTCAGTTCACACCATACACCTAGCCTTCGCGACCATTCAGCACCAACTCCAAGCTAATAGCACACCAGCGAATGTGGCAAAAGAAATGATTGAGTTCCTCCTCATGCTCATAGGCGATATGAGAATTTCAGTTTATATGGGAGGTGCCCTTTTCCAATACTTGCCACTTTTCTCTGAAAGTAAGGTATTGATAACATATGTGGCTGTTTGAAATTTAGGGCGTTAGCATTAGGCGGTTCCAGAGATAGGCGATGTGAGAAATTAACTTTGTATGGGAGGTGCCACGACCCCTTTTCCAATATCTGCCACTTTTCGCCATAAGTACGCTACTGATAACATATGTAGCTGTGTCAAATTTCAGGACTTTAGCATCAGCGGTTCCAGACATAAGCAATATGAGAAGTTCAGTTTATATGAGACGTGTCACGCCCCCTTTTCCTATACCTTCCAATTTTCGCCATAAGTTCGGTATTGATTACATAGTATATAGCTGCGTCAAATTTCAGGACGTTGGCGTAAGCGCTTCCAGAGATAAGGGATAGCAGATTTTCCAATAGCTTCTAGTTTCCGCCGTAAGTAAGGTATTTACAATTTATGCATCCGTGCCAAGTTTCAGTTCTCCAGCGTAGTTGGTTTAAGAGATGTATTGGTGCCCTCAAAAAAGGGATTTCAACATTTTATTGTAACGTATGTGTATGTGTAGATATCCATCATTCTCCCACTGTATAAGAACGTTAGGAATATTCTTACCCTATCGCACCCTATCGTGTAATTTTTTAGTCCAAATATTCCTTTTCAATTGACTAAAAAATGTTCTAAATATGAGCCAAATCTGCAACTAAATGCAGTTTCTAGGAATATCCCGGCCCCAGCGCCACCTAGCGGTGAAATTTTTATTCGGAATATTTCCCTTCAAGGTGCTGACATATGTTCTAAATATGAACGAAATCGGTCCAGCTGCTTGGTAATTTAGTTACATACAATATACGGAAAACTCTATGAAATTGTGAAATCGTGACTTCTCAGCTTTCTTAATTTTTTGACAACAACAACAAAAAGTTTTGAATTTTTTTTAATCGAAAAAACCTTCCACACAGATTATCCAAAATAGTACTTTTTGCATAATTGAAATCTGTTCAGCCGTTTGGTCAGGCATCGCGGTCATACGAAAGACATTTCATTTATATATAAAGGGTGTCCCAGAAGTAATCTGCCAAACTTGAGGAGAAGGCAGGTGGGGTGGTGAGCTCCCTGATAAGCAAATATTTTTCAGGTAAAAGTGTCATCGTTTTTGAAATATTTGAATTTTTTTTAATTTAAAAAAATCGTGCCTTTTCATGTATTTTCTTTAACTGCATCTACAAACCAGGCTATACTTAGTAAATTTTTTATGTAAAATACTTTCAGATAGTTGCTTCTCCATACTCAAATGCAATGTAGTAAAAATATATTAAGGAACCATTATAAAATTAGGACTGTATTGGGATTTTTAACTTTTTCATATTTTCTTCCCCCACTTTGACTATCTCTGGTGAAACAAATGTACTGAGCTATAACTTAACATTGCATAAAAAAATTACTCATTTAATAAATACTTCAGAAATGTACAACTCTAACAGTTTCGAATAGAAAAAAAAAGTTATAGCCGCTTTTGTGGGTAAAGGACTGAGACACGCTAGAATGGTTTAATATATTTAAATTTAAGTTGGTCTTCTTCCCGACCAATGACATGCTAAATAGTACAAAGGTACATTATTACTTGCTCCTGACATTATTTTGTGTTACTTACCGGAATAAGTGAAAGTGGGTTTTGTGAAATTGGACCCTTCGAACATTGAGTTATTAATACTATGACAGAGAACACGTAGTATACGTCGCATGAATATGCGGATATTCACCTAATTTACGGTGAAGCTTGCTGTAATGCCAGAGCTGGTCAAAGGCTCTATGCAGAGCATTACCCAAATCGTCGGCATCCGGGTCGTGAAGTATTCCCCGCACCAATAGAGAAATATCTGAAGGTAAGTAATTTTAACACCTTTCTTATTTGAAGCCATTCTTCTTTTAACTATCATTTTTAACTTTTTTAAGGTCGCATACCTGGAAGGCGTGGCGGCGAGACAGGACGTCCTGCAACGGTAGATGTTGAAGTTGTGTTAGAGGAAGTGGAACTAGGTCATCAACTTCAGGGAGAATGATGGAAAGACTGACTGGAATACCAAAAACTACAGTTCACAAAGCTTTAAAATACCATCCCTACCACGTTCAACGTGTTCAGGCTCTACAAGAGAGAGATTACCTGTCGAGGGTTAGATTTTGCCGTGAAATGTTGCGAATGCATGAATCAGACCCCACCTTTTTTAATAAAATAATTTGGAGCGATGAATCATCATGCAAACGTGATGGTTATTTTAATTTAAATAACCTTCACAGTTGGCAGATAGACAATCCTCACGAAATGAAAGAAGATCGTTCGCAGTACCGGTACAAAATAAATTTATGGTGCGGTATTTTTTAATTGTCAGATATTGGAACCTGTGGAACTGCCGCCAACGCTCAACTCCCACAGTTATTCAAAGTTCCTTCAGGAACGGCTTCCAACTCTTTTAGAAGATGTACCCTTAAACCTGCGGCGAAGGCTATGGCAGCAAAATGACGGATGCCCTGCTCACTACGAGCGCGAAGTAAGAGCTCATTTAGACGAAACTTATCCTTGCCGATGGATTGGACGATACGGGCCAATCACGTGGCCTGCCCGATCGCCAGACCTGAATCCATTCGATTTTTTCTACTGGGGCTGTCTTAAGGACAAAATTTATTCAAAAATAACTCAAAACGAAGAGCATTTGCCGGAACAAATAAATGGAGCTGTTGCTGAGATAGCCCCATTGAGTTTAAGATCCCTATAAGCGTATTTTCTTTAAAGGTGCAGAGCTTGTATTAGAGTAGAAGGTCGCCAATTTGAGCATATTTTATCAATAAATGAATAAATTGTTCTGCAAACAACTCATATATGTTTTATTTCACGTGAACCCATCCTTCACAAAAAATATTGATAGACATAGCCCTTATTATTGACTCTAGTCCGAATCCCGGTAAGTAACATAAAATACTGTCAGGAGTATGTAATAATGTACCTTTGTACTATTTAGCATGTCATTGGTCAGTAATAAGCGCAACTTAAATTTAAATCTATTAAATACATTCTGGCGTGTCTCAGTCCTTTACCCACAAAAGCGGCTATAACTTTTTTTCTATTCGAAATAGTAAGAGTGGCACACTTATGAAATACTTAGTAAATGAGCAACTTTTTTATGTAATGTAAAGTTATAGCTCAGTACATTTTTTTTCACCAGAGATAGTCAAAGTTGGGGAACAAAATATCAAAAAGTTAAAAATCCCAAAATAGTCCTAAGTTTATAATGGTTCCTTAATATATTTTTACTACATTGCATTTGAATATGGAGAGGCAACTATCTGGAAGTATTTTACATAAAAAATTTACTAAGTATAGCCTTGTTTGTAGATGCAGTTAAAAAAATACATGAAAAGGCACGATTTTTTCAATTCAAAAAAAATTCAAATATTTCAAAAACGATGACACTTTTACCTGAAAAATGTTTGCTGTTAAGGTTACTTCTGGGACACCCTGTACATAGATAAGATAAGATATAGATATAGATGTACATACATATATTCAAATTAGCGAGGGGGGAGAAGAGAAAAGAAATATGCGAAGAAACTAAACAAAAACATCGAAGTAAACGTATTTTATTTGTATTTTGTGTTTCAAATATTTTTGACTGAACACTTAAGAACAATTATAGTGGATGTATGTACATACATATTAGGGTGTCAGTTATTTCCCGAATTGGGTTTTGTCCTGCAAACGCTCCTCAAATTTTTAGTTTGAGACCTAAAAAAAAATATCAGACCCAGACCAGCCCTTAATATTCACATTAACCCGTGCCTAAACCATAATACATTTCCCATTTAAATAACATGGGATTTTTGGACTTTTTGCAGTTAATTTTTTCCACTGAAACAAATGGAGCTAAAAATACTTGAACAGCTATTTCTTGTAGGAAATTTAACGTTCTACAAAAATGATGTGATTACTTTTTTCGATAAACTTTACCGTTTAAAAGTTATCCGACGATAAAGTTGTATTCATAGATAAATTAATCGTTTTCTTATATTTTATTTACTATCTCTTTTTGTTTGCAATAAAATTATAGAGGAACTCCATTTGGCCGTATATTAACGTACTTCTACATAAATATGAGTGTTTGAATAATTTTCTTCTGTAAAATTTATGAGTTTAGTGCAATTGGTCAAACGCAATCACGTTTTAAATTTATTCGTTTTGTAATCTAACGCCATCTGTGAGCAACCTGAGAGAACTTCATGTCATGTGAATTTATTAGATAATCTTTATTGTTAACTAATTCAGCAAAAATACTGTTTAATATAATTTTCTAAAAAAAAATGAATACTTCAGTGAGCTTGAAAAATCCAATGTTTTGTTTGGGAGAACCAACAGATGCAATCAGTGGCAATAAATTACCAACGAACAAACAAGTATTACAATCATTATTTTATCAAACAAGATAAGCAAAAAATACACTTCCAGCAAGTTGCCAATTTGTTATAGACGAAGTTACTAAATTTTGGAATAGAGCTGGAATTCAAGTACAAATTTTTTCAAGATGTGTGAAAAATGTAGAAAAACTGTACATTAAGTATCGAAGTTTACAAAAAATTTAATTATTTATTTACTTATTTATTTACTTATTATTAGTTATTTATTTATTATTAGTTATTTATTTATTTTATCACCTTCCTGAAATTAAAAAAAAACCGCGAATTTAACTATAAATACAACTTTATCGTTGAATAACTTTTAAACGGTAACAACAAATGTAGCCTATGTACATACATGCTCACATATGCAAACAAAAAAGGCATCGGCTCCTTACGCTTTTTTGAATTTTGAAGAAAGAGCGCCTCTTATATGGTAGGTATTAAATTTTAAATAGGTGGCAGCCCGATTTCAAAAATAAAAGTTTATCCGGAGACCATATTCTTTCACTTGATACCTCATTTTTTAGTCCAATGAAGTTTGAAAATCTTATTGTTTTTAGGAAGGTGGCCACTCTACTCAAAAAATAATAGATTATTGAACATCTGGAGACCAAGCCCTTTCACTTCACATCTCACTTTTTGTATTCATACCATGTTCGAATGAAATAGTAATTTTTAAATAGGTGGCAACCCTACTCAAAAAGTAATATTCCTATCGATACAGATTATACTAAAAAAATCAAAATATGGTCAAAATATCTCAACTTTCCTTTATACTATGTATAGAAGATAGTAAGTTTAAATAGGTGGCAACCCTACTTAAAAATAATAAAGTTTTTGTACATACGAAGGCCATGCACTTTCATTTGGTATCCCATTTTTTAATCCAGCGAACGGCGAAAATCTTTTAACTTTTTAATAGGCGGAATAGAAAAACAATACATTATTGCGCATGTAGAGGCTAAGTCTTTTCGTTTGACAGTGACGGTGCAGAACTGATGCCTACGCTTATTATGATTGAATATAGTAATTTTATTAACAGGTGGCAACCCTATTAAACAAAAGTATTAGTGCTTTTCTAGAGGCCAATCCCTTTCATTTGACTTCTCATCTTATGTAATCCAACGAACGAAATTCTAAGCAAAAAAAGATCCCTCTCCTGTCGATACAGAGTTCGTTCAGTAGTTTTCGAAATTATCGCGTTCAAAGAATCTCGACTTTCTTTTATACCATGTACAGAAAAAAAATATATAACTTACAGGTTTTTACACGAACTTGCAGGAAGTTACAGGAAAAATTATCCCGTACTTCGAATTCCTCCAAAATCCTGTAAATGAGAGCGATTTTTGGAGGGTTGAGTTGAGAATGAAGGGTCAAGATTTTACCCGAACTTTTTCTTCTGGTAAAATCATGAAAAGTGTCAAGCCATCTCTGGTGGACGTTTTTACAGGAAAAATGCTTTTTTGTTCCCGTACTTTTTGATGTTACTCACTTTTTATTCTCACTTCAGAGAATAATTTTGCTGTTTGACATTTTTGCAGGATTTTACACGAAAAGTATTGGATCAGAGCTATAGTTTAAGTAAGAGGGTAAGGGAGGGTGGGCTTTCGAGCACTCACATCTATGGCGGTTTGCCGCTTGTGCTTTTTTAAACTCAACTACTAATACTCCTATTGTAAGCAACTGTATGTAATGTGAGTGACTTTGTATTTAATTAAATAGGATGCGTGGCTACATAATCTTTCAATTGAGGCGTCAACATGAAAGCACTTCCTGTGGCGTTGTTTGACATCAATCTACCAGTTCCTGGAAGGGGTGTTGAGATTTCTTGGCGCCATAATCCATTTAATACATTGTATCCTTCATATCGATCGACATATTCAGGTGGGCAATAACTACCAGCGTTTATTTCATTTCATTTATTTTTATTTTCGTTAAATACATTAGCGCATTAAGATTTGATCTTTTATTGCGCAATACAAAGAACACATAAGTACATGTGAATATTAGAATAAAATTATATAGTAACAAAAATATATGTAATAACAAAAATAGAAATATAAATATATAAATATAAATATGCAAGAATGAATAAGCGTTATGACTAGAGTACAAAGAGAAATTGTATAAAGCGTAGAAAACTACAGAGAAAATTTATAAGCACCTCATTATGCGACTTTATCAGTGAAATATTCAAAGATAAGTTTTTTGAAATTGCTTTCACAAAGCGAGTTTTTTAAAGACAATGGAAGGGAGTTCCAAAGTCTAACTCCATTAACAAAAAAAAGTCTTGAAGTGCTTAAATAATTAAACTTTGGCAATATAAAATTAAAAGTGCGTGTGCATTTGGAAAACTTAAGCTTATCATATAGATATTCCGGCTTTTTATAAACAAGCAATTTAAACATAAATATACAATTACGAGCTTTTGTAAAGTTTCTTAGGTCGCAGCCAAGTATCGAGTTTCTCAATGTAGATAAATGATCAAATTTCTTCAAGCCATATACGTACCTAGTGGCATGGTTAAATGCAACATCAAGTTTGTGGAGGGAATGAGAGTCTAGTTTGCTGTACATTATTTCGAAATACGTAATTTGAGGAACAATAAGGCTTGAGACCAGCTTTTTTTTCATGTCTGAGGGTACGAAAAGTGAGGATACTCTGAGGCAGCGCAAGGTCTAATAAATTTTTCCCACAACTTCATTGATATGGTCCTCACAAGTCAGCTTGGAATTTATAGTAAAACCCAGGCTTCTCACTTTGTCAACCAATTGAAGCTTTGCAGTTCCAATATAAAGGTGAGGGATGTCAGAAAGGAGTATTTTATCCTTGAATATTGGTAATACATACGATTTTTGAGCATTTAGGCAGACGAGGTTTTTAGCAGACCATTCAAGAATCGAGCATAAATCCTCATTAAGCTTACGAGTTATATCCTGAACCATGCTGATATGGTTAGAGATATACAATTGAACATCGTCAGCGTAAGCGTTTAGACGAACATGGGAGCAAGAGTTGAAAATATCATTTATGAAAATACTGAAGAGCAGGGGACCTAGAACGGAGCCGTGTGGTACTCCGCAACATGTTCCCACCAATCCTGAAAACGTGTTGCCGACTTTAACTTTCTGCATTCTGTTACTTAAATAACTGTTAAGAAGTTTTACTGCATTTACATAAAATCCAAAATAGTCGGTTAATTTGCACAGTAGGCTGTGGTTGACAGTGTCAAACGCCTTGGAGAAATCAAGGAGGCATAAAAGGGTTAGGTGGCCTTGATCAAACTCTTGACGGATATCGTCCAGTACTTTGGTGATGGCAGTCGAGCAAGAGCGAGCAGCTCTAAAGCCTGATTGACAAAGGCTGAGTAGGTTATTATTCTCAATGAACTCGGATATTTGTTGCGCCATAAGCATCTCGAAAACTTTCGACAATCCGGACAGGATACTTATGGGTCTAAAATCAGCAAGAACGGAAGCACCAGGTTTCTTAGCTAGAGGGGTAATGATTGCTACTTTCCATCCGGAGGGAAAAGTGGAAGAGTGAAGCAGTGGTTTATCAGATGGGTGAGACAGCTTATAATATTTGGTAAAATTAATTTTATAAATTTATTTGGGATGCCGTCGGTGCCAATTGCGTTGGATTTTATGCCGTAAACGCACTTAGCTACTTCAGTTTCAGCTACCGATACGAACTGAAATTTCCTTGAGGGCGACGATCTGGAAGAGGTTTTCATGTGTTGTGAGCTATTATGTACTACGGATGAAGCAAAAAATGTGTTAAGGGGATTAGGTTCGAGAAAACAAGAAGCTTCAGAGCATGGCCGTACGCCTAACCTTTTCAAGTTAGACCATAACTATTTAGGGGGCAAATCAGTGTTGAGTTTGCCACAGTAGTATTTCTTTTTAGCGAGGTGAACAGAAAAGGAAGCATTATTCCGAGCTCGCTGCTAGGCACTCCAATTGTCAATATTTGGCCTTCTTTTCCAAACATTGTATGCGATGTTGCGGTTTTTAATGGCCACTTTGACTTCGCGGGAAAACCAAGGACAGGAACGCGGTGCAGGGGTAAGCTTACGAAGTGGCACGTGCTTATTTAAAAAATAGAGTATGCTTTGAGTTAAGAAATTTAATTTGTCATCAACCGTGACTAATTGCCAACAATAGTCCCAGGAAAATTGGTTCAAGTCCGAAAATAATCTGTCCAATTTAACTGCATTGTAGTCACGGTAATAAAAAGCAGTAATAGCACCAACATTTTGACACAATTTGAAGTTAAATGTACAAAAAATTAAATCATGATCGGAGACAAAGGACAACTGATCAAATAGAACGACGGACGTGGTAGGGGGAGCAATAAATATGTCTAACAAACTCGGACGCGCATTACAAGAAAACCTAGTGGGCATTTTAGAATTAACAATACGCATGCCAGTACATGCAACAGTGTCTATGAAATTGGTCGATGTTGAGTCAAAGGCTAATAGGTAAATATTAAAATCACCACAAACAATCATATGGTCGTAGTCAATTAACTGAGTTCAAATATCTTCAAAGAAAGGTAGATAAGAGTTTTTATTGGGATTGTACACACATGACACAAGTACTTTAGAGTAAGTATCGGACAGAACCACAGATAGAAACTAAATTTCAGATGTAGATGAACGACTTACAATCTTAACATCTAAGTAATCTCTACAGTAGATAGCTACACCTCCCCCTTTTTTACCTAAACGATCATTTCGGAATAGCTTGTAATTAGGAATGGAATAGAAGCTGTCTGGAATATCAACGTTAAACCATGTTTCCGTCACTCAGATGACATCGACAGAAGATAATTCAAAGATACTTCTAGAATAATCTAGTTTTTCGTTGTTTAGACTGCGAGCGTTGAAGTGAACAGTTTTGAGCCCATCTGCATGTTTACATAGCACATTTAACAAGACAGTATGATCAGTCGGCATTTCAATGGTCAACGAAAACAAATGCACGATCAAACAAACAAAAGAAAACAAATAAGAGTCCGTTTGTTAATATTAAGCTTATCAGCATTGGTGCAGTGGATATAAATTGTCTGAACAAAAAGAGAGTCGAAATAAATTAAGAGGGTTTAACAAATCAAATGCAAAACAGAAGCAATAGAAATAGAAGAACACACAAATGTGTAAATTAAAATGTATGTACCCTCCAGTACTGCTGGAGTCAATCGCTACTTTTGAACTGCTACAGCACCGACTCCTACGTAAGTAGCTACTCTATTAACCCGTGGTAGTGCACATGATAGTGCAGAGTCGAACCAGTCGGAAGCAGAATAGCGACAGAGGGCGCTCAAAAATCACGCAAGTGATTACTTTAGTAACTCCCGGTAGTGCAGAGAGAGCCGATGGTGACTACCGCCTAGGACATTGCCTTGTAAAAGTAATCGATGAAAAACACTGAAAGTAGTCGGTCGGTAATTGACGGAGTTTACCAGGTAGCTACCGATTCATCAGTCCTGTAGTCGCTCCCCCGTACTGCAGGGTATGTATATATGTATGTAACTTAGGGCGGGTCAATTTGTATGGATCGATTCTTTTCGACATTGTTCTTAGCATGTTCGGATTCTTCATAAAATTCTAAGAAAAAAATTCCTCCAGACCATGGCTCTAAAGTCAATTTCAAGCCTGCGCATTTTTAAAAGATGATATCTTATATATGAAAATTAATTGTTGTCCGTTAGCCTCGCTAAGACTCGAAAACGGCTTGACCGATTTGAATATTTTTTCTTTTTGGTTTGGTTTTTATAATATCCGGATGGCTAAAACCAGAAAAAAAAATAGAGAGTTGCCACCTGTTCAAAAATTTCAGTATATGTAAGTTAATGACATAAATTAGATATTACAATATGGCTGTCAAAAGAAAGAGATTATGAAGGCTTACAGGCGAAAATATTTTTGAGGGGAGGTTGCCACCTATTTCAAAATTAAATTAAATTAAATTTGTAAGACAAATTAAATGTTGCAATATGGGTATCAAATTAAAAAGGTTTAAGAAGGCTTACTACTGAAAATATTTTTGAGTCGAGTTGCCACCAATTTCGAAAATTTAATTCAATTAAGTTAATAAGATAAAGTATGTATTATTATATAGGTGTCAAACAAAAAGTATTTGAAAAAATTATTGATTAAGAAATATTATCTATAGGCCTGCCACTTACCTGAGACGGTAAAAATTAAAAGCCATACTCGCGAATATTATTCAAAGCTTTTGAGGCTCGCATCAATGTGGAATACTGTAACTACGTCAAGTTAGTCTTTATTGATGGCAAACGAAGTACTATCATGTTTGGCAACGATATCACCCCATCGAACAATGCACTTAGCCTCGATATAAAAAGAGAACAAAAGCCGAAGTATTAGCCGAAGCAGTTCATACAAATGACACAATTGAACTAACAAAAAAAAAAAGGCCTACGACTCTTTCATAGAAGCTGTGGACACTGGAGTAAATTTTAAACAAAAAATAAAACTGACTTCAATTCTCATATACAAATTTAAGAGTACCGTTTTTTTCTTCATGGCCCAATTATCGGATCTACACTCAATTAGTAGGAGATTACCTCTGAGGAACCACCTTTCCTTTAAAAAAAAATTTTAGAAAACGGATAATGTAGTCCAAAGGTATGCGGTAACATACATAAAAAAATATACCGACGAATTGATAAAATATGCAGATTAATATTTAATAAAGTGTTGCGGATATATTTTTTTAATACAAACCTATGCTTGGGAGTTTATTGATACGAGAAATTAATTTCTGATATCTATTTTTTATATAAAAAACCGCAAGATTGCACTACAAAGCAAATTACATATTTTTTACTATTGTAACGGGAGAAGTTACTGTATATATTTTTTTATATGTACAGTGTTGAACAAAAGTTTTAGCACAGTAAATTTTCGCATTACATATATGCAAAGTTTTTAATTTATTTCCGATAATTTTTTATAAAAACATAGTTCTTACTACACCAAAACACATAAAAATCAAATGTGTAAACCTTGTGAAAAACTCAGGAAAACTCTATAAATCTGCATACTAATCTGCAATTTTATATTCAGATTTTCAAGCAACTTAAACTTGCACTTTAATAAACAAAAATTGAATGGATTATTAAGCTGCATACTTGGAAATTTTCTAAAAAATACTTTGCCTATATTGCGAAAAATTCAGTGTGCCAATACTTTTGTTCGTTACTGTAAGTAAATAAAACTTTAACTTTAAAAAACCAAAAAAAAATTAATATTGTTTTACAATATTTCAAAATAATTTTTCGAATCATAAATTTTTTTATGATTAACAGTGTATTTATATTTTCTTTGCTTTTAGATCCTTTTTGCTTTCAACACGTATTTTCTTTCTACTTTCTATTGTAATAGCCATAATTCCCTCTCTATTTTTATTAATCAATCAATCAATTTTATAATTTCTTTTCCGGCATTTTTCCTAATTACAAGTCACGGTGGGCAGGAAGCGAAGATAGGTTGCATAAAAATGTCGACAAAATCTGAAAGCAGGGTTGTATTTGTTGATATCTTAAGGTTAAGAATCCGCTTAAATTGAAATCCTAGCTGCTCCTGTTTTAAAGATATCCACATTTTATATACTTCTGATAGGATATATTTGCAAAAGAGGAAGGCGTACTTCTCGATAATTAGAGCATATTTATACGAAAAGAAATCTCATACAAATCTGTTCCCCTTTTTTAACGACAAAAACTCTAATTTACGAAAAGTTTAGAGCGAATTGCTAGCAGCAGTCACTTCGATCTCCTGTGTGTTACAGGAAGAGAATCGACTTGTTGTCTCATAACGATACGCAGTAGAGCCCTCCAAACTATATAAGATGGTTATGCATACGAATGCACCAATTTTTTTTTTTTGACTTTTGGCCAGGGTTTTCCAAAAATTGGCCACTGTGCGGCGGTTGGTTGGTTGGGAGTAAATTGTCCAATTCAACGGAAATAGCACAAGGAAATGGTGCAACGAAAATGGTGCAACGGAAATGGTGCAACATAAATGGTTGGCGCTGAAACAAGTGCTTCTTGTGTGTTGCATATGGTATTAATTTAACAAAACTTTGCTAATAAAAGGTTAAAGAATAACACTTAGAAAAAGACCAATACAAGAATGAAAGTAAAGGTGACTACGCACATAGATAAAGAAAAGGATAAAGGCAAAGGTACAAATAAAAACCAAAACAAAGATGCGTAAAGATAAAGGCAAAAGTGAAGACCAAGGTAAATTTAAACACAACAAAGGTGAAGGGAATATGTAGATGAAGAAAATGATAAACAGAAAAGTAAAGACAAAGAGGAGGATGAGGATACCGATAAAAGTAAAGATGAAGATAGGTGAAGAAAGATTAAAATAAAGGTAATTAAAGAGGAAAGGATATATAGAGATACACAGGGCCCCAATATGGGAACTATTTTGGGATTTTAGAGATTTTCGGGATTCTCGGGACTTGTCGATAAAATAATCGATATTTTATCGGTTTTGTTATCGATATTTTTATCAATTTTTTTATCGAAACTTTTATCGAAATTTTTATCGATATTGTTATCAATTTTGCTATCGATATTTTCGGTACTTATCGATATAATAATCGTTATTTTTTATCGATTTTGTTATCAATATTTTTACCGATTTGTTATCGATTTTGTAATCGATATTTTTAACTGTTTTGTTAGCGATATTTTTTTTATCGATTTTGTTATCGATTTTGTTATCAATATTTTTATCGATTTTGTTATCGATATTTATCGATTTATTCATCGATATTTATCGATTTTGTTAACGATATTTATCGATTTTGTTATCGATATTTATCGATGTTTATCGAGAACAAAATTTGTTTTTAAAGGGCAGATAAATGTTTAGTACTTGAGAAAACGGACCTTAGAATAATTTTGAGTATACAGTTTTATAGGAACTCTGATTAAAAAGTAATTACAAAAAAAAATTTATGTAACAATTTTTTTTTCTTTTTTTTCTGGATTTCGCGGAACTTTTTTTGGGACAATTAGTTAACTGTAGAACTCTTTATTTCTTGTAAGTTGGTCGTTTTTGCTGATTAACGGCTTGCGCGTGAAGTTAGCAAGCCTTTTTTGTTTTTTAGCTTTTTTGGGTTAAACTAACAAAACTATTGAAAATTTAGTTAGGGAACTGAAGAACTTATTGCCTTGCTTTCGCGCGATTTTTTAATTATTTTTATATTTTGGCGGGAATTTTTTTTTTTGGGTTTCTTGTCTGGATTGTGTCTTGTCGGGATTATGTATGGTCGGGATTTGGTCGTGTCTTGATTATGTCTGGACGGGGTTTGGTCGTGTCTGGATTATGTATTTCGAGATTCTGTATTTCGGTATTTTGTATATCGGGATTTCATTATACACCCCTTGTGGGTTAGTGTATTTGGCGCATTTTTAACGTGGTTTCCCCGGTAGGCCTACTCAACGACTTATTGTAGTCCTGCTTAACTAAATTATATGTAGCATGAAATACAAATAGTACCATTGGAGGTGATGGAAGCGGTGTGAATTAAAAGTGCATCTTTCAAGTTTATATGCTAAATATTCATCATCATTAAATAAATAAATATTACGAAACTATGGCATTAACTGTAGCTTTTGTTGTTGCAAGTTTGTTGTGGGAAGAAAAAAATTTGTAGCTCTCCTTTTTGAAAAGATATGGTATGTAGTGCTAACTTCACACCATACACCTAGTCGATAGAATTGATATACGAAAATGTTGTATTTTCGTTATCTCAATTTAGTCGACAATGGGGCATGATATCAAGTTAGCACTCAAGTTAGTAGGTATATCTAAATTTTATTCGAAAAACGGTCAACTCAATTTTTTCCAGAAAAGCGACCGCTACAATTTTTTTCTTTTCACAACAAATTTTTAGTAGTAGCATACATACATAAATATGTATTGGATATCTCAATTCTATCGACTAGGTGGATGGTGTCAAGTTAGCACTACATACCATTTTTTCTTAAAAAACGAAGGGAGTGTCTACTTACACGGTAATTTTTACCGTAGATTCACGGTAAAAATACCCCACTTCTCCGGCAACACAGAAAGGAGAATTCTGCATGGTAAGGGTTATAATCCCTAAGCGCATAATCCACATAATACACATATCCTTTTACAAACATCTTAAGAAATTGCCGTGGACCCACAGCAAACGGATCAAATCAATGTGAAACATTTTCATTTTTTCCTACCGAAAGAATAATTGATCGAGATTTAGTGGGCGCTACCGGTATACAACTTAGATAAAACACCACAATTACCCTTTTCTGTAGCGTGAACTTTCTCATTACAAACACTTTCAATATCGCAATATATGTATGTATGTATACAATATTGTATGCTATATAATACGGTAGTAATTTTTTATTTAAGGTTTGTTGCTATAAGCAAGTAGCGCAGGCAAGTCGCACTGCGCT